>NC_067117.1:12784511-13084511 GCF_021347895.1 Acanthochromis polyacanthus | reverse complement strand
TGCATATGACAGGTGTGTGTCTGCTTTTCAGTGACTGTCACCTCTTTACAGATTCTGCTCTTTATAGTTTAGTTTGAGGTAAAGGTGATAACGTGTCTAAAACTTTCCCATTTGTAGTCTCAACTCTGATGTAGCATCTGGTAAGGAAACAAGTGACGGCTATGACAGCTTGGCTAGTGGGGGGAAGGGGGATGGAAAACCCAGGAAACATCACCGCAAGTCGGCCCGCACACGTTCCAGGCAAGAAAAGATGAGCAAACCCAAACTGAGCATGCTCAATGTGAGTCATGGGGTAATTTGTGGCTACTAAAAGTTACAATTTCTCAGTTTTAACGTTTCTGGCTGTAAAATGTCACGGCTGTCCCTGCAGGTTTGCAACACTGGTGATAAAATGGTAGAATGTCAGCTGGAGACTCACAACCACAAAATGGTG
This sequence comes from Acanthochromis polyacanthus, assembly GCF_021347895.1. Taxonomy (NCBI): domain Eukaryota; kingdom Metazoa; phylum Chordata; class Actinopteri; family Pomacentridae; genus Acanthochromis; species Acanthochromis polyacanthus. Next base: position 13,084,078 of record NC_067117.1, on the reverse strand, counting down.
ACATTTAAATTCGACCTGGATGGAGACGCTCCAGAGGAAATTGCCACTTATATGGTAAGTTCAGCCTTCTTACGTTTTTGAATTTTTACTGATTATGTTTGTGGCGTTGCCTAACATCTTTAAAACTGTACGCTTACAGGTAGAGAATGGGTTTATACTATTGTTAGAGAAGGAGGTATTTATCGACCAGCTAAAGGACATTGTGGACAAAGCTGAAGACATGCTGAATGAAGACATGGAGGGTGAGAGGGACACAACTTTGAGCTGTAGTCCTCTACAAGGCCAGACGTGTGACGGGCTAACAGGAGAGGTAAGAAGGGGTTAGAAAATCTGTACAAACACATTAGATATGGACTTAAACATATTCATGAACGTGGATAAAGACAAATACAGACCAGCAAAGCAAGTAGCACAGTGATTTATCTTTCATCTGTATATCCCCCTGTAGAGTCAGCAGCCTGGAGCACCTCAGCCTGTCTATCAGCAAAATGGTAAAACAGTGTTCTTTTTTCAAAAATGCAGCTTTATGCATGTCTGGTGAATCCTTTTTTCTTGTCACATTAACTTGTGCCATTTTTTCAAACGTCTTGGGTTGCAGTTCTTCATACGGGAAAGAGATGGTTCATAATCTGCCCTGTAGAGGAGACGCCCATGTCCAGTCAGGAGACTCCGTCTGATGGGACAACTACACAGTCTCCAAGCAGCTCAGCCACCACCCAGCCTGCTGACAGTGGCACTGCAAGGCCCTCCACATCCAGAGGTGACTTTGTTTCTATACAGCAACTTCAGCATAATATCTGACAATTTCATGGAGCAATAGCACTACCTGGTGGCAGCTGAATTACAAAACATCCTTCTGTTATGATGAGCTAATGATGACTTCGCGACAGATTAAATATCAGAGTTTGTATTTGTTCGGATCCTACGTGTTGTATAATTTTTGCTCATCTTTATTTTTTTTCTCTTGCAGAAGATGGGTCATCCTCCACAATGTCTGGTGGAAGTGGAGGCTTCTCCTACGAGGTGTATGGATTCTGTAGTCCTCCAATAATGTCCAACACAGACCCACTCCTCTTGGCCACTCTGTCACCTCCTGTTTCTGCACCACCAACCCTCCAGTCGGTGCCCTCGGTGGAGCCAGCAGGCAGCGGAGTGCAGCCTAGTGTGCATCAAGCCCAGCCAGCCAGAGCTCAAACGTTGCCCCCATCGTCACCACACACGTCTTTCCCAGTAGAAGATTCACAGGGATCTCCTCTGGGCTCCATCTCCCCAGTACATGCAGCTCAGCAGATGCCTGATATGACATGTCCTGTCTCTATTGCTGACGAGGTTCCCTGCTGCCCTCTCGTCATGCCGCTGTCTCTGGATGTGAGCACTTCACAGGGTGGGTCTCCTCTGACTCCTCTTCCTCTTCAGGATCCAGGTTCAGCCAAAGATCCGCCATCTGTGTCCTACGCCCCTGCAGCCCGGTGTGAGCGACCGCAGCAGCCCGTGGTGCTCCACCAGCCTTTTTCCACTGTCGGAGGGACCAAAGTGTCCTCACTGCCCCAGAGCCCAGCACCATCCCAGCACGGTGCAGGTCCCAGTGAGTCCGATGGCGAAGGGAGGCTGGGACGTGGGGGATTTGTGGACAGCACTATAAAGACTCTGGATGAAAAGCTAAGGAATTTGCTCTACCAGGAATATGCTCCCATGTATCCGTCTGGCAGTGCTGCAGAGACGCCAGGATCCGGCACAGAGTACATCCAGTCTCCTCCAGGTCCAGACAGTGCCACAGGAGGGTCAGGAAACAGCACACCAGGGCCGATAGGGGAGGGACGCTACAGGGCAGGAGAACAGCTGGTGAGTACAACAACACTGTCTGCTATTTACTGCTGGTGTTCAGCACTTCGTATGATTCATTGTCAGCTACATTCCAGGTATGATACTATATATCACTCGGATCCATGGAAGTAAGTTTTAGTTGTGCAAGAGATTTAAGAAAACTGTTAAGCTACAGTAAGATTTCATCACAATTATTTAGTTAGATGTTCTTCAAAGCCCGTTATCAGACAGTGATCAGTGGTTGGTATTGTAGTTTTCTTGCATCTCATTTTTGTGTATCGCTTGTCCTGTCACCTCTTCAAGCCTCAAATTCCAGAAAGAATGGATAGTTTGAGCACACTGAGTGACTCGGCTGTGTGTGGTATGTACAGCATACTCACACAATTGGCATGCTAGCACAAAATTTTGATGTCAGTTTATTTCTGCACTGCTACAGTATTTACTGTTGTGTAAATTTTCCTGCAGCTTCCCTGTCAAGAAGACACGTCCCTCACTCTGCTTCCTGCTCCGGAACAAGAGGTCGATTCAAGGTACAAAAGGGAGATTTTTCTCATATTTAAGGCGGAGATGAAACTGTCTTTCATACAGCCTTAATTTGCATGTCTAATCACAAAAGCATCACGGTGCTGCAACTCAGTCTGTTCTTTACTTTGGACAGATAATCTCTGTACCTCCTGAAGTGGCCAACGGACGAGATGTGAAGCAAAGGAGCTGGAGCAGCGCTGCCTCACCAGCGCACCCTGTGGGATACGGTGGGGACCACATTCAGGCTGAGGCCATGGCTACCTCTACCACCATCGGCCGGTTCTCTGTGGTGAGCACTGAAGATGACATCACACAGAGGACACGCTGCAGCCGCTACTCTGCCCCACCTGATTTCTACCTGGACACGCCTCCTTCTATGGCCAAGCGGGGCTCCCTGCCTCGAGCTCTGACCTCAACGTCTGTCCCTGTGGATGTCACGGTCCATGCTCGCTTCCTGTCCTCAGACTCAGGGGCCGAGAGCAGTCCAGCAAAACTGGCCCCTGCCACCCCATCCCAACACTCTCGCTCTGAGCGCCGAGGAAGCGACCTCATGAAGAGGGCGGTGGCCTTTCTCCGTCGTTCCGGTCGCAGCAGCAGTGTGCAGAGCTCTGACTCACCAAACAGGCATGGAGGTGTCCACGGCTCCGCCTATGCTAGCAGCGATAACGACTCAGAGATGGAGGACTCTGACATAAAGAGGGAACTACAGAGACTCAGGGAGAAGTAAGCATATCCTGTGGTTCACTGTCTGTCTTACGTAGTGTCTGTATATTAAAATACTTTGTCATTTAGCTCATAAGTGATCAATCCATTCCTGCCTCCATCCTCTTAGACATCTGAAGGAGATCTCAGAGCTGCAGGCCCATCAGCGAGGAGAAGTGGAGCTACTTTATCGCAGACTTGGCAAAGTCCCTCCATCTGGCCTGGGAATCTCTAATGTTGGACCACATGCCGGACGTAGGAAGAGGTCCAGTAAACACAGACTGAAGCCAGGCAAACTTCTCAGTCCTCTGGTTCAACAGTTTCGAAATGTTACAACCAAAACTAGTGACTCCAGCAAAGCCAGTGAGTACCTTTAGAGTTATAAGTGTTATAAATGAAATATTTGCAGTAAATATAAAGAGTAATAGCATCTTTATGTTTGTGTCAAGTCACCGTTATTTATACAGCATATTTAAAGCAACAGTCAAAATGGTTTCTAGTAGAAACATAAGACTGACATTATAAAAGTTTAAATATTGGCTTTACTGTAGAGAAGGCTCTACAATGTTATTTATGATATGAATTTACCATTTAAATATTAACCCTACCAGAATTATAGAAAATAAAACTTTATCTGACGATAACAAATATTAAGGCTACGACCCTACAATATTATGAATTATAGAGATTAGTCTGACTCATTTAGAATTAATCTGCAAAAATATATGTGATAACCCAACAAATACAAAGAGTCCCTGTGAGGTTTTCTTTTATTTATTAGATTTGTTTGTGTGTCCAGGTGCTGCTACAGGCACAAGTGAGCCCACAGTGAGTTTAAATGGCTCTCCAGCCAAAGGGCCTCTACCCACTCACAGCCGAGCACGTTCGTGCACCAGCCACCTTCCCAGCTCCACCTCAGAGCCTGTGCAGACTCAGCAGCCCTGTTCTCTCAAAGGCTCTCTGTCATCTGATAATATTTATGCTGGACTACATGGAGACGGTACTGGCACCCAAGCTCCACTTGGACAAGGTATCAGCCACAACACACAGGAAGCATCACAGTGCATCAATCTCTCCACTAATAAAGTGTACTTTTATCAGAGAATTATTTCATAACGTGTGTGTGTTTAGCTCTTCTTACCCTGTCGTCTTCTTCCCTTGGTTATGCCCCTCTACAGGCTGGTCTAATTACCCTCAACCATCTGAGAGAGTGACCTATAAATCGAGTAGCAAGCCACGAGCTAGATTTCTCAGTGGGCCTGTGTCTTTGTCTATCTGTTTGTATCTCTTCTCTTCCCGCATAGCTTCACTTTTTCGTTTTTCATATTTTCTACTTATCTAATTTCAGTTCATGGATATTTTTTTGTCTCTGCCAGACTATTCTGCGACACTGCTGGATTTTCTTTTGCTTCGCCTCACCTTTGTACTTTCTTCTTTGTTTTTGCGTTCATAAAAATATATTGCTTATTCAAACCCCTAAGGAATACAGTTGGTTTTGACAAGTTGATGGCTAAAACATTTTTCCATTTTAAAGATAATTTCACTTTATTATTTCCCAATTTACATATATTTCTCCATGCAGAGATAGAAATAGAATTTTACTCAGTTTAACAGTAGTTCCTTTTACTCCAGTCACTGTGTTTTACAAGTTCAAGGTTTGGATAATCAACGTTCATTTTGTCAGTATTGTGCATTACCTCACATTTCAAGTGTTTGAGTGATACTTGTGCTCTTTCTCCACTTTATGACACGCATAGTTTTGTGAATTATCCACCTCACATCACAAAGAAATGGATCTCTGCATGGGCATGCTTCATGCATCCCAAGCTACTGTGAATTTTGTAATCACTCTTCTTTTTTAATCTCTCTCGAGTCTTTCTAATCTCTACCTCTTTAATACATCAACACTGCACTTTAATATTGCTCTTATCTGGTCAGCCTGCATGACTTTTCTAATATACGGACTGTCCTATTTCAGGGAGCTGATTGCTGTGCTTACCCATTCGTTGTGTGGTTTTAGTTTGTTCCTTTGCTCTGTGGCAGCATTTAGTAGCTTTGTTTTGCACTGCATCCTGTTACTAAACATTATGACCTGATGATGTAAATCACAATTACTATTAAGTCCTTTTTTCTCCCGTAGGGTCAACACTGAAGCGACTGTGTCTTGGCAAAGAGCGTGGCAGCAGTACGTGAAATTACAGCATCTTACTAAACTGAATTAATCCAGATGATGTTGCCTACATCAGTCTAACCGCCTCATTGAATATAGCATCATGGGATGTGTGTGTGTGTGTCTTCTCAGGATCTGGAGCTTCAGCTTCAGCTTTCAATCAATCACAGCAACTTCCTACCGGTGTCACGCCTCCTCCCCATCAGCCAGTGATGGGTCTGGCCCAGGCTCAGGCCAATAACAGCAACAACAAGACATACAGTGGCACATCCATGAGTGCCACTGAAAACAACCTGCCTGAAGACTTGCAGCGGCTGATGGATGACTGGGCACAGGAAGTTCTTATTGTGACCCACCGGCCGCGCACCAACTCTCTGAGTATCAGTGGACAGCAGCTTTGGGATCAGATTGTCCCTCGAACATGTGAACAGCTTGCTAGTCCTTCAGATGTGAGTGTCATGGAAGTTTTGTTCCAATTTAGAAATTAGCTCATAGAAGAAGTACATATATGCAGTGTTTAGGTAGTGCGGCTTCAAGTGAAGAAAACTACATACACTAAAATACTCATGCAAATGCCTTAATATTAGAGATTATGAATTGTGCAGATGACAGCAGTCAGCAGAATCTTTATTACACACGAGTCTGACTAACAATGTCACTAGCTAAAGGACTTTGTGCACTATTTACATTATGTAACCTTTCTAGGTATCATCATGGACAGCCCCAGGTTCAGAGGCCTGCAGTCTGCCCCTGACATGGCCTGACAGCCCTGGGTCAGCAGTGATGACCACCCCCTCTGCAGGGCCTCATCTCACTTATCAGTCACACTCCCCTGCTCCATTCAGGGCCTTGTCCTCACCTCTTTCTGTTAGCCAGTGGCCTGGGCTGCTCTTCCCCCTTCCTTCAGGAGTGTTTGCCTTTCCTGCAGTGCCCTCAGCCCAGGATGCCCACAGCCCCTTTCCAGCTTCGTCATATCAGCCGACCGACCCCAAGGCGAGGACTCTCTAATCTGAGTAGCATTGTGTCTTCCAACTGTTACCAAAAAGATATCTCATTATAGTTCTAGTCAATCTTCTGTGCGTATACTGTATATATTTAACCAGCATGTATGTAACCATATGTACATACTTGTCTTCATTCTTGAGTTTTATGTTATTTGTTTCATTTGCATCAACATACCTCATGTCCAAATTATAATACATATTCCTTGACTGGAGTCATAATGGTAGTACTACTTTTAAATATGTATAATTAGCCCAATCAGGCTTGAAAGTGCAGATTTTTGCCATTGTTTATGTATGTACATTGCCATTCACTGAATGTACATAATGTGCTGTTCATTCATGTTGTGTTAATATAAATAGTTGATGTTTGTGTTGCTCATATCACCCCAATATATAAGCTGCCGTGTGTATATATGAATTCTTGTTAGTCTGTACATAGCTCCTGTGTTTGTACAGTTACCATTAGATACTCCATAGGTTGGTGCTGCAGCTATGTGTCTTAATGCAACACCTTATTAGCCACCATCATGCCATCACTGTGAAGACTTGACATCCTGGTCACTAGGACCAGTTCCTTTACTCTGCTCTCTCAGTCCAAGGATAGGTTTCATTCTTCATCAATGAAATGCTTCCAGCACAAGCGCTTGAAATATCCTTAAGAGATTTGAATGAACTTGAACTTTATCTTCAGGTGAAAACACACCTGTGAGAGTGCCTTGAATTGCAGTTTCAGTTTTCTGAAGTGAAGCATTTAGGTTCAAAGCAGCCACTAGATATTCAATATGCTTTCACTTTCACAGGTAAATTATGTGATTTGAATAATGAATGTGGATTAAAGCATATTTAATTTAGTAACAAAACACTATAAAGTGGTGTTGCAGTTCAATAAATGTCAGATATTGTAAAAACGATCCAAATCTAAATTCGGTTATCATGTATTTACTGTAAGTTTTTCCTTGTTCACTGAAGTCAAATTCCTGTGGGATTGCTCTACCACCTGCACCGCAGCCTGCATGAATACACTGATAATCTGAATGTGCACAGGTTGATGTGGTCAGTTACAGGAAGACATTGTTAAGAGAAACTGGCATTGAAACCATGCGACAAGGAGGGCTGAAGGACTCAACATACGAGTCAAAATCATAATCATCCCATACCTCTATTAATGCAATCTGTAGCTTTACATATTGTTGCCTTTGTGGTTTTTAAGAGATTACTGTGTGGTTGGTTGTTGTTTGATAAATGCTGATGATTTGACAATGCTAGAGGTACATGAAGAATGTGAATTATTGAGAAGCCACAACTGTTTGACATGTTATTTGTACAATGCATAGGTTTTCCAATTTATGTTTATTTGACACTGGCCTCTCAATGTCCTGTGGCTCATATGGCACATCATATGTATTAAAGCTGACCTAATTCAAAGATCTCAAAAAAATGTTACGCTCTTATTGTTTTAATCAGTTACAGTCTCACTTCAAATTTAAATGCATATCTTGTACACTGTATACAGTTCCCTCAGAATAATTTTGAAATGCATCAATGTTTTGATGTATTCTTAAAACAAAACAGGAATGGTAAAAATCAGTGCAGTCAGAAACAGAGAGCTACCACAGACAAGTTGCTTAATGCAGTTTGTGATTACTGCAGATAGGATTTATTTTGATCTTGTCCTGGTTTCACGATTTCATTTTGCTTTAATCATGCTTTGAACAATCAATATGGTAATCAAGCAATTTAGTTTTGCACTTTTACACTGTTTGGCGAGCCACAAGAACACGACTTTTAAAATAATAATTTCTTGAAATAGATTTAGAAGAGGCCGAGATAGCATGACTTATTGACCAATCTCCAGAAATGCTGAAAGATAAATTTCCCATAATGCAACACAATAGCGTCTTTGACATTATCAGAGTTGTCCCAAACTTCAAAAGGCAGTTTCCATAGCAAGAGAAGACTCTACACAACAGTCTTCACAGACCAAGTAGAACTCTTTGTAACAAGTAAACTGAACCTTGTTTGTAGCAGAGGTGGAGTGACCCTTTAAAATCATTCCATGTTTGCACAGTGACAATATTGTGGAAGTATTTGTCTTTAAGGCAGAATTTCCTGAGTGATGACAGGTTGTTTTTTTTAGAACATCTCCTATGCAGTTCTTTTCTTTGTGCTTTACCCAGTAACTTCTGTCTTTAATCTCTTTAATGCTTGCAATGAAAGCTTGATGTATGATTGCTTTTGCCTGCCGTATCACCTTTTTTTCCAGCACTTTCCTGACCTCGTCAGATCGGTACTCTCTCAAAAAAGCTGTACATACTTGAAGACATAAATAATAAATTCATTTTTGCTTGACACCACACAGTGTTATAATTGTTTCATTAACAGCTCATGCAGAATGTACAACGGCAAGTTGTCTCTTTATCGCTTTCATTTTAAGCTTTCCAACCAATGCTGAGCTATCATTGCATGAAAAGATTTCTGTGAGTAAACAAAGTTTTGACAAAGCACACGGGCTGGTCTTTAAATGTCAACAGTGAAGCTCCCATTAGCAGCTGAACTTTTTGATAATACCTCTTTTTTTGGAGAGGAGTGGGTTTTTGTTTGTTTTTGCTGAATTTCCGATAAATCCCTCCTTTTGGGGGGAGTGTGCCTTAGTGTGTGTGAGTGTGCGTGGGCTGAAAGGGAGAAATAAGAGTTTGCCCCTATTATGTACACATTAATGCTGTCTTTGTTTGTTTGAGTTTAAAAGACAGCTTCAGCTGCCTGGGTTGCACTCTGGTGGGACGCATCATGGAGAGAACTGTGGTGCAGCTAACCCTCTTTGGGCTGCTGCTGGCTTTGGCTACCACACTACCAAACAAGGTAAGGTTGCAAAACTTCAGGGACAGAGCACAACACTGCAAGGACACTGACTCGATCGAACATGTCTATTTTTTAGCACCACAGTTTCATTTTCCCAGATTTTTCAGATTTCACCTGATTTGTGCATGATTTTTATTTCTTTCTCTCTTTGTTTCATCTCTGCATCTTTCGGTCAGTTGCAACACACTGAACTCTGCCTCTGTGTGTGTGTGTGTGTGTGTGTGTGTGTGTGTGTGTGTGTGTGTGTGTGTGTGTGTGTGTGTGTGTGTGTGTGTAAGTGTTTATCTATACCGGTGGGGACTGGGTGGGGACTTTGACCTGACTCCACGCTATCTCGGTGGGGACGAAAAATGAGGTCCCCACGGGGGGAAACAGTGTTTTCTTGGCCATGTTGTTGTTACTGAAAAAAGTAAAAGTGCAAAAAGTTTCTTTAGGGTTAGGCATTGTTTTGGTGTTGGTTAGGGTAAGGGTTAGGGGTTAGGTATGAATGGGAGTCAATGGTAAGTCCCCACGGGGATATAACAACCAGACGTTTGTGTGTGTGTGTGTATAAATTTGATTTATCTTGAAACATTCAGTTTTAAGATAAATCAAACTTTGGTGTTCACTTAGCTCTCAAAGCACTTACACAAAATAAAACGCACATGCATTTAATCAGGAGCAACAGATTGTGGAAGGAAAATGAGCGTTAAACTATATAGAATTACGGATATATGTAAAAGAACATATGAAAACCTTGTTTATGGTTGGGACAGGGTTGCATTTAGGGTTATGAAAGTAGTATTTAAAGTTAAGTGTTATGGCAAGTCTCAAAGAAATTACTATAAAATGAAGAGATAGAATCATGAGTGTGTATGTGTTTTTATGCATATGTCCATATGAGGACCACAGATTTTGAGCCGTGCGGACACCAGTGGAAAGTGAGGACAATTTACTTTTTAAGGTTTCGGGTTTGGTTTACTTTTTGTTAGAGTTAGATTTGTGTCATGGTTGAGGTTTGGGATTGATCCGTGATGGTTAGGATGATGGAATGTCAGTGATTGTATTCACAGAGATAGAGGTACCAACAAAGAACCCACAAACATTTTGGGAACAAAGATTCCCATAAATCATGAAATTCTATGCTGAAAACATGGTTTAACATTTGGGTAGATGAGATTTAGGTTCTTGTTCAGGCTGGGTTAACTTAAGCCACTAGGGACTTGATTTTATTTGGTAAAAAGTCATCTGAACTTTATAATAAAAAAATCATATTATATTAAGGTTTTAATGAAGCTTGGGTTAAGATATAATTATTGGAAGTTAACACCACAATGTCTTGCTAAGTGATATGTTGCTGAGACGGACATTAAAACAGTCACATTGTTGGAGTCAAATCCCTTTTCGGCACAAATAACAGAGTGTAAATCTTTAGCTAATGAGTGTAAGTCTGATGTGTGTGCCATGAATGTGGGGATATTAGGACTGTGGACCTGCACAGCCAATGTGAAATGAAAACATTTTGTGAAAAAATAACACAAATGAGGTGTTTCTACCGCTGCACCAATGAGATCTCACCCACCAACCTTTGGTCATCTGGTCATTAGTCAGTTTGATTAGTCAAGCTATTTGTTTGTTTTTTGTGAAACATGTCTTCTGTGTTTGCTCAGGATGACTGGGACATCTACAGCTTTCACATCAACTCTACAGTGACCGATCGCTATGCCACCACTGTCATCACAAGCCGTGTGGCCAATCGTATGGATGAGTCAAAGGAAATAGAATTCCACGTTAGGATTCCAAAGAATGCCTTCATCAGTAAATTCAGAATGTATGTAGAAAAAGAGAAGCTCTGTGGACATCTAGAGGCATTTTCAAATACAAACCTGTACATTAAAGAATCACAAGAAAAACACGACAGGCAAATTGGCATTTTAAATAATGTCTTTCTTGGTCCTCTTCAGGTTTATAGATGGCCAGGCATATGATGGTATTGTGAAAGCTAAGGAGCAGGCTCAGAAACAGTATACTGAAGCTGTATCTCGTGGCCAAAGCGCTGGGATTGTCAGGTATATGTAAACATGTTGTATTTGTCAATGAACTGTATGTGTTTTTCAGGATACGTCACACAAATTACTGAGGATGTTTTTTGACCACACAGATGTTTTCTTTTTTCTTGCACAATTTCATTTATCCAGGTCTCTATAATATTTAAAATGAAACAAGAACAGCAAAATCACATTTTTCACAGTTCATGTCCTCACTATAGGCATATATGTTTGATGCAATTAAATGCAACTATTATTGTCTTTGCTTTAGCTCTGTAGGCAGGACCCTGGAAGAATTCAAGACTTCTGTCACTGTGGCTGCTCACCAAAAGGTCACCTTTGAACTCACATATGAGGAACTGATGAAACGTACCCTTGGGAAGTATGAGTTGCAAATCCATGCTCGACCTATGCAGCCTGTCAAAGACTTCAAGGTACCTCTCCTGTCCATGTATTTAGTGATCATCAAAGAAAGCCATGCTGGGGTGATAGCGTTTGTAACTGCCTATTTTAATGCACTTAATGTCAGATTGATGTGCACATTCATGAGAAAGCTGGCATCAGTTTCATCAATGTGAAAGGAGGACTAAGCACCAAAGCCCTGGCTAATGCCATCACCAAAGAACAAGCAGACAAACAGGTAAAGCATGCAACGATTCTCGTTCTTGTTTTAGCTTATATTCAATTCAGGCGCTGTTTCATTATGGCTTGTATTAGCTAAATTAAACATGATGGTGGTGTCACTTATTGCTTTCACTGTTCATGTTAAAATGATGTCTGTTGATACTGTTCGCTGTACAATCTGTACAAACCACTGACTACTGTGTCTGGTAACATTAATTAGAATTTTTCTGTTTCCAGGCATGGGTGCATTTCTATCCAACAGAGGACCAACAGAAAACCTGTGACAGCTGCGGAGTGGATGGTATGAATGGAGATCTAGTTATTGTTTATGATGTAAACAGGGGCACCACACTGGGAGACATCAAGGTAAAACAAGTGTTATTTTCCTGAAAGCGTTCTACTGTGAATTAGCGCTGTACAAACAAAAATATATAAGCTCACATGAATTGATTTGATATGTTTTCCTGTCATTTCAGTAACTTTCAGCCAGTCTTACTTCTTTCTTCTTATTTCCTTGAAGAAATCTGATGGGTACTTTGTTCATCACTTTGCTCCAACTGGTCTTTCCCGAATACCAAAAAATGTTGTCTTTCTTATTGATCAAAGTGGCTCAATGCATGGCAGAAAAATAGAGCAGGTACAGAATTTGAAGAGCATGTGTTTGGCACAGATTATCAACATCTCTCTCAGATTAACATTACAGCCAAATACATGATTTCAGAATAAACACAAACTAACATGTAACATAACTATTATATTATTTCTGACTTGACTAATAATGTTATTGTGTTCATGCTGTTTTTGCCCAGACACGAATCGCATTAATCCACATCTTAAATGACCTGGCTGAAGATGACTACTTTGGTCTTATCACTTTTGATGGTAACATTATTCACTGGAAACAAGAACTTGTTCAGGCCAGCAGTGAAAATGTGGAGAGCGCCAAGAATTTTGCAAGGACAATAAGAGATAGAGGAGGTGAGATTTTTCAATCAATATTTTCATTTTGGAATATGAACATATGGAAGCAGAATGACAGTAATAAAACATATCTTGTTGCATTTCAGCCACAGACATTAACCAAGCAGTGTTGAAAGGAGCAAGTATGCTGAATGCACATCCAAGAGAAGGTTCAGCATCTATCCTTATACTTCTCACAGATGGAGATCCAACCTCAGGTTATAATAAAGCACACTTGCACACAAATGGGCACAAATACTTTTAGAAATGTAGACTGTCATAAAAATACCGATCACACATTTGGTTGCACTACGTGTAACAGGAGCAATGGAGACGATTGTCATTTACATGCATAAAGTCTGCATGTGGGAGCTTGGGGTGGATGGTTGGGTCAACAAAACATTGGATTTACACTGGAGAAACTGCTGGATTTCTGTTTCAAAGCAATTATCAGCAATGCTTCTTTCAACCATTCCATTAACCATGACAATGAAGGACATCTTGACTTTTTTGTGTTTAACCCAAATCAAATCTTTGTCATAGTGCTGTCAAATCTTACAATATGAATTCAGTTTCCTTGAAATGTTGTATGAGATACTTAACAATAGTCAGTGTGTTATCTATGTATATGAAAGTCAATATGCCTCTGATTTGGAGAAGCTGACAGAGGGACCAGCACAGAAACTAAAACATTAACTGACATAGACAGGGTCAGCAGCAAAACACATTTAACAGCGCTCGATTTAGATGGTCGCCAGGTTGCCACGAGCGCCGGGAATCATGCTAGGTTGATGACATCATACAAAGTGGCTGCCTCCATGAAGAAAACATGATAGGCGGTTCAGCTCGATCGAGCGCTCGATTTCGACGGTTGCCAGGTCGCTATTTGCGACGTTTTTAGTCGCAAATGGTGACCTGGCGACCGTCTAAATCGAGCGCTGTTTAACCCATAAGAACCCAGACCCATTTTTCCTTGAAGGACTTAAGGAGTTAAGGTCAGACAAAAAGCTTTACAAGGAAGAGACTGGGGCACTCAAAGTGCTTGTTACACGGGTGTCACCGTGGGTTCTTATGGTTAATATTTAAATCGCTTTACGTCAGACAGCCCTTCCTGACAATGAACTATCTGTATAGAAGGGTTTCATTAATTTATTTTTAAACAGTAGTTTATCAAAGGTTAGTATACTTGTGTGGGTTACATCAGAGGACAGAGACCAACTTCCTAGATATTCATGTATGCGTTCCAACACAAGCCATCATTTCTTCACTGATTTTTCAAATAGTTGTTTGAGTGTACTGCAGAAAGTGCTCAAATGACCATGTCTTGTGTCCTTGCAGGCGAGACAAATATTGAAGTGATACAGTCCAATGTCAGAAGGGCCATTGCAGATAAATTCCCACTCTACTGTCTTGGTTTTGGTTTTGACGTCAATTTTAAGTTCCTTGAGAAAATGTCACTACAGAACAATGGTGTGGCAAGACGAATTTATGAAGACTCTGACGCTGATTTGCAGCTGAAGGTATGTTCCTCACCTTATCAATAAACTTTTCACAATGCAATATTTTCCATTTCTACTGAAGAAATTAATGTTTGGCTGCTGTGTAAAAGTGAAACATTCATCTGGTGTGTATATTATATGTATGCAGGGTTTCTATGAAGAGGTAGCTACTCCTCTGTTGACAGACCTGACACTGCTCTATGCTGGTGGAACCAATCTTACCCAGACTAACTTCAGCATGTATTATAATGGCTCTGAGATCGTGGTGGCTGGTCAGATCACTGACAATGACGTGGAAACTTTCACTCCACAAGTTGTGGCCTTTTCGGTAAATCTTCATTCTTATTGCACCACAGTTGTAATGACTTTTGTGAAAGTTGTTGAAATTAAAGTTCTCTTGAATTTTGACAGGGGAATAGAAGGGTAACCTTTTCTGGCACAAACACCTCTGTTGAGTCGACTGGAACGGAGTCTGGTGGCCACATCCAGAGGGTTTGGGCCTACCTCACAGTTAAACAGCTTCTGGAGAAAGAGTAAGTGTGACATCTGCTGTCTTTTCTCTTTGTTCTTGTTGGCCAACCATTATTCATTATTTTTTTGTATTCAGTCAGTAATTTGTTGAGAATGTCAGACTTTTAAATGACTTTTTTTTCTGACTTGAGTTTAAAATCCAAAATTTTTTAATTTGAAACAGCCGTGTTTAGTTCCTGTTCATATATGCAGTATCCAGGGATAATAGTGAAAGATTTACTGGTCAAAATTGGTTGGATCTTCAATTTCACACAGAAGTAAATAAAAGTAGGCCTCTCATTTGTCTCTGATAATTGTTGTAAGTTGTGTCCATGTTTCAAAACACACATGACAACATGATAATTTATGGCACAGGCTGCAGTTATCTGGACCTGAGAAAGAGAAGGTGAAGAAAGATGCTTTGGAGTTGTCACTTCAGTATAGCTTTGTGACCCCACTCACATCCATGGTGGTCACCAAGCCTCCAGGGGAGAACACAGATGTGCTTCATAAACCCAAGGAAGGTAAAGCACCAAAGAGGCAGGCCAATACCAGGACTCCTCAATACCATTTTCTTCTTAACTCATCTCCGATACACCAGACACCAGGTTTTGGTGAGCAACATAAATGTGAACAAAACAAGGAAGTGCAGAATGAATGGCTCGGCATCTAATGTCTACTTTTCAATATTCTCTCTAAACAGGGATGATGCCAAGTAAGACACATTTGCATGATGTGATAGTGAAATTACAGTGCATGGATACAGAACTATAAGTTTGTGGTTTGTAAGTTTGTTTGCATTAACAAATTAGTGTGTGTGAAAACTGAGCATAAATATGTATGTGTGAAATGCAATTCATTTAATGAGCATAAAAACTTAAGCTGGGCTGCACAGTGGGGTAGTGGTTAGCACTTTGGCCTTGCAGCAAGAAGATCCCCAGTTCAAATCCCAGCCTGGGCCTGGGATCTTTCTGCACGGAGTTTGCATGTTCTCCCTGTGCATGCGTGGGTTTTCTCCGGGTACTCCGGCTTCCTCCCACAGTCCAAAAATATGCAGAGGTTAATTGATTACTCTAAATTGCCCGTAGGTGTGAATGCGAGTGTGATTGTTTGTCTGTATATGTAGCCCTGCGACTGGCGACCTGTCCAGGGTGTCCCCTGCCTTCGCCTGAGTCAGTTGGGATAGGCTCCAATCCCCTGCGACCCTAGTGAGGATAAAGCGGTGTATAGAGAATGGATGGATGAAAAACTTGAGCTGAGGTTCAGAAGCAGGACCACACCTCAATCACTCCCCTTCCTGTCATACATACCACTTTGCCCTTCCCACTTGTTTGTTCTCGCCTCTCATGCCGCAAGGTGTCGACGTAAAGGAAAAGCAGTTGTTAAGTTCTTAAGGACAAACTATCTGTCTTAATCTAGCTGGCTACAACACGCCTGAGTGCAGATACCTGCACAGTCACTTCTGCAGCAGCGGTCAATCTTGACTGTCCTGCCCTCACAACCATTTTGTACCACATGTCATCAACTTCTTGCCATGATTCTTAGCACCTCAATGCCACTGTCACTAACTGACAGGGGTCCTGCATCAACAACCCTCCGCTTTTACACACCAGGATGCCAGATTCTCAGTCAGTCTCAGTGCAGACACCAGCAGGTTACCTGCTGGTTTCCTTCTGACTAAACTTTTCCCTCCACACCGCATCAGCTCAACTCAGTCATCGCCAGCGTAACGATCCTTTGCATCCAATAAACAATTAAGCTTCAAATGGATGGTGTGGTCCTTGCTAGTGAATCAGCAATAGTTTACAAAGGAACGAACTGACTGAAATGATTAATTTGTTTTTCACAAGTGAGAGCAAATAATTATTTAATGGTAAATTACAGCATCAATGAAACAATTTTTATTTCTATCATGCTGCAACAGTTTACAATACAATCTAGCACTAATGCAAGGTCATTTATCATTCTCTTTTCAGCAAATGTTAGCTTGCCAAATGTGAAAATAGGTATTATATTTTGCATACAACTTGTGTGTGTTTATATATATATATATATATATACAGTGCCTATCATAAGTATTCACCCCCTTTGATGTTTTACCCTTTTATTGCTTTCATAAATCAATCATGATCAATAAAATTTAGCTTTTTTAACAAAAAAAATTATTGGAAAAAACTCTTTAATGTCAAAGTGAAAACAGATTTCTATAACATAATCTTAATGAAAGAAAATTATATAAATGAAAATAATTGTTTGCATAATTATTCACCCCCTTTTTAATTTAATGGTCTAATTCAACAGAGGTCCATCAAATTGTTGCCAATAGTCTCACAGTTAGTGAAATGAAGATCACCTGAGTGGTGTGGGTGTGTTTCAAGTGATTGAGTTGTAAAACACCTGTGTCTGAAGGGTCCAGAGAGTGGTTGATCAGTATTCCTGGCTACCATTACACCATGAAGACAGAAGAACACTCTAAGCAACTCAGGAAAAGGGTTATTGAGAAGTACAATTCAGGGGATGCTTACAAAAAAATATCCAAGGCACTGAACATCCCCCGGCGTTCAAGAAATGGAAGGAATATGGCACTTGTGTGAATCTGCCTAGATCAGGCCGCCCTCGTAAACTGAGTGACCGTGCAAGTCGGAGACGAGTGAGAGAAGCCACCAAGACCCCTACAACTACTCTGAAGGAGTTACAAGCTTCAGCTGCTGAGATGGGAGAGACTGTGCATGTAGCAACTGCTGCCAGGGTTCTTCACCGGTCAAAGCTTTATGGGAGAGTGGCAATGAGAAAGCCACTGTTGAAGAAAAGTCATATTAGATCTCGACTAGAGTTCGCCAAAAAGCACGTGGAAGATTCTTTGGTCTGATGAGACCAAAATTGAGCTTTTTGGCCATCAGACAAGACGTCATGTTTAGCGGAAACCAAACACTGCACATCACCAAAAACACACCATCCCCACTGTGAAGCATGGTGGTGGCAGCATCATGCTGTGGGGATGTTTCTCAGCAACTGGACCTGGAAGGCTTGTAAAGATAGAGGGCAGAATGATTGCTGCAAAACACACTGAAATCCTGGGGGACAATCTTTTTCAGTCTGCAAGAGAACTACGTCTTGGGAGAAGATTTATTTTCCAGCAAGACAATGATCCAAAACATACTGCAAAAGCTACACAGGAATAGTTAAAAAAGAATCAAAACCAGCATGGATCAGCATAAAGTCTGGCTCAGGTGTGTCTCTCTAAAACACACTTGAGAGACTTCAAGCTAATTTACAGGACATGATGTCCTCAGAGTGAATTTGTAACTGCAATGACTGCACTATATCATTTTTTTTCTTTTTAGAGGGAAGGTTTGACACTCCTGAGGGTGCAGGTATGTCTGACAGCTCATATTTGCTCTATTGTGATGCATGTAAAATGTATTTTACTGTTTATTGAGATAAAGAATAACAATGTCAGTATTTTCTGGTTTGTAATAACTTCTATAAATCAAGTGAGTTAATCTTCTGGTTCCTAGATAGAATTTATATAATAATTTATAACTAAAACACACATTCACTGACTGCAGTATCTCTTGTTAAAATCCAATCTGCTCTCTGTCTTTATTTGATATCAGTTCTCCTTAAATTATATTGTAAATTATACCAACATGTGAACATCATATGCTCTCTGCAGGATTATAAAAGCCTTTTGAGTCTGATTTGAATCAATTATAATATCTTCTAGACTGCTCTGCTTTCCATGAATGAATGCAAATCAAAAGTTTACACTTGTGAGCAACAAGAATTTGAAAAAATCATGATAAAGAGTTTCTATTCATTTAATCTCCATGTCATCCATTTAATGACAAAGTTTGAGGAGCAATCCAAGAACTGTTCTAATATCAATGTGACCACAACAAAGATAACACAGAATGAACAGTTCAGCATCTAATATCTCTTTTTCAACATTCTCTCTCAACAGACATGATGCCAGGTAAGACACATTTACATGATGTGACAATGAAATTACAATATATGGATACAGAACCATAAGTTTGTGGTTTATAAGTTTGTTTGCATTAATAAGTTAGTGTGGGTGAAAAGTGGACAAAATTATCTATGTGTGAAATGTAATTTGTTAATCAACAATAATTTGAAACTGAATGAAGTGATGGAACTGAATTTTTTTCCCACAAATTAGAAAAAATAACCATTTAACATTGAAGTCATGCATTAATGAAGCAATTATAACTTCTCAGAGACTCACCTGTGATACTGTAATCTAATGAACAAGTGATGAATATTTCTTACACTATCTAAATTTTATGTTTATCTTCCCACTCAGTTATTTACATGGACGTCTATGAGGGTATGGCATGAACACACATCTGCACTGTTCTGATATGACAATATTTATGAGCCACAACATTAAGATCACACCTGCCCAACATGCTGTTCATTCTGTGCGTGCCACCAAAAAAGCTCCACCTGCCAAAGCATTGACTCTGCACAGCCTCTGAAGAGGTCCTGTGATTTCTGTTAGCAGAGAGCTCTTTACGTCCTGAACTCCACAAAACGGAGCTGTCACTGATCACACTTGTTAAAGTATAAACGGAATTAATGTTTAGTGTTGCCAGGATCAGTGGCTCGGTGGTTAGCACCGTCACCTTGCAACTACAAGATCCCCAGTTTGCATCCCAGCCTGGGACTGGGATCTTTCTGCATGGAGTTTGCATGTTCTAACTGTTCACGTGTGGGTTTTCTCTGGGTTCTTCAGCTTACTCCCACAGTCCAAAAACATGCTGAGGTTCATTAGTGAATTTGGATCCAAATCTACAAGGGGAGATAAATGGTGTTAAGTGCAGTATAAACAGTATAAATGCTATGAATAGCATCAACTGTATGAACAGCAAAGACAGTATGGACAGTGTAAGCAGCATTAATGCTATACATGCAGTGTACATACAGGATTAGCAATATGAGTATAAATAGTAATAATAAATTGTATGAACAACAACAGATGGAGCATACATGCAGCATATGCACAGTATAAAGTCCAGGGTGAACAGGGATGGGGGAGGGGTGTTGGGATGTTGGGGTTGTCACTGTGGTGCAGAGTTCAGTAGAATGACAGCTGAGGGAAAGAAGCTGTTTATGAACACCTGCAATACTGTTAATCAATTTGCAAATGATAAGTATTTAATAAATGTAACTAAATTTCATGTTTCCCTTTCTGCCCAGATGCTGACTACGATACTGTACCTATAAGTATGATATGAACACACACCTGCACTGTTTGATAATACTATGATTGATGAGCCACAACATTAAGATCCCCCCTGCCCAATATGCTGTTAGTTTCTGAGCTGTTCTTCAGCAGACCTCTTAGAATTTATCCCTTAAAGCTGGAAACTAGATCTCAGGTTCTTGTTTACTTGTGAGGATGAGATGAACTGTGAAACTGGCAAGTAGAGTGTTGAGGTGGTGACTAAGCTCTCACCTGTTTTCATGACGTCTACTTTTGAATGCAGGCGGTAAACTGAAATGTGGCTGAAGGTGAGGAGTTCAAGGTGTGGAAGAAACTCGATTGAATTACAAATTAGATTTCCAATTACTAGACACATTAAAGCCTCCATTCTTCTTTCAACCATTCAAATAAAACTGTCCCTTTACCAATAATAATTTAAATGTCTTGGAATTTTTAAAGTTTTTTTTTCAAAATTACAAAAATTATAGTTGTATTGTTCTCAGAATTTTTTCTATAAAAGAAACTTCTTCATGCAGAATTTATCTGTAATACTGATAACACTGCAGTGACACAAAATGTAAAAAGTATTTAAAGATATACATTTATTTAGAAATGCCTTCAACAGTCATCTTTAGATATGATTGTTTAAGGCACTTCTAAATAAACATAAATTCTTATGTTTTACTGTTTGTGTTTTTTGTTTGTTTTTAAGGTCATGCCTACAGTGTGCATCGAAGACTAAAACTTCAGAGACGTAAACGTAATCTTTTTCTGTGTTTGTTGTGAGCTGTCCTTCTACATCTGTAATTTTGGCACTGACCATCCACATTCATGTCATAAGGAAGTGGACAGTTCTCTGAATCTGTCCTTCTAATATTTGAAGAAATTATTAGAAATTACCTACATTTACATCACAACACAAGCTGTGAAAGCTAATTAATTATATTTTAATTACTTTTAACTTTAATTTGTCAGTCAACTGATTCAGATATACTAAAGAATTTGTGTATTTTTGTTGGACAGTCACTAAAAGTGGCAGTCACATGAATAAGATGTTCCTTCACAGAAAAATTTTAACTACAGACACAAATAGGTCTAAACGCATGTGCACAAATTTCAGCAACAAAAATGTTTTAAAATACAAATATATTTCTAAAGGTGATGAGGCAGATGAGGATTGAAATAACATGTATTTAGTTTTTTTGTTTTGAAGTTGGGGATAGGAATCAGAACATGGATGTTCTATAAATATCTGTTAAAGCTCTGTGATATCAGAGTATGTAACTGGCTTCCTATAAATGTATTTACAGCACCTGTTTGGCGTCCTCCTCCTATCTTTGTGTCAACAGCAGCAGCAACTTCTGGTACACTATTGAATAACTGATTTGTACAGTTTATATATACTGGTTTGTGTAGAGTATTTGTAATTCTGTTTCACACAAGAGCACAGACACAGAGGGAGGTACAGATTTAGTTAACACACAACACACACATTTGAAACAAGTGAATCTGGTCCAAACAACATGCAAAAAAAAGTACAATATATGTTTTGTCAATATTTGAATAAAGTAGTTAGAAAATATATTTATATTCCAACTTTTTATGACAGGTATGCACCATAATTAGGACATTCCTGTGTGTATGTAATCTCTGAACTACGATAATTTGGTCCACAAACGCTGAGACTAGAATGAACAGATGAACTTCAAACATGCTACAATGCAGTTGTACTTTAGTAAATTGATGTTGCATGTGAAAGCTGTTAATTTTCCATCTGCTGTGTAACTCTGTGTGTCTCCATATCTTCAGCCCCTCTTTTGCACAGATTTTTGCTGAAATCTGACAGTGCATCTCCTCCACTATGCTTTGATGTCAACGGAGCTGCTCTCCTTAAACTGCTGCACCACCCCAGCAGAGGTCAGTAATGTTCCTCCTCATTATCCTCCCTCACAGTCTTTATCTGCTCAGTCAACAAAACCCTGTTATTTAGTATGTTGTCCTCCATGTGTCATAGACAGTGATTTCTATATTTATCTCCTAGTCTGTAGTGTGGTATTGAGCGGTATGTTTTCTGTTTTATTCCAGAGCTGTATGTGAACGGTGAGCTTGACTCAGTAACAAATGGGGGCTTCAAAAAGATTGTCGTCCACTTCACTGCTGATCAGCATGTTGAAGTTACCACCACAGGAGTCACTGTGCGAGTGGGGCAGAATGTAACACACCACACTGGACAGGATCCCATCGCAGTCGGAAGGTGACTTTGCATTGTAATGGTCTGGAATTACACAGTGATGAATCTGTACAGATGTGTGGTTGATTCTCACATCAGCAATAGCTTGACATGTTAACAAATCGAATTATTTATTATCTCGTCAGTAGTTACATGAGAGAATTGATTTTTACTATGATGTTTGGTTAACAAGTGTCACTCATGTAAATCATAAGACTCTTTATTGACTTTTGCTGCCAGAAAGAACATTTTGCTTTTCTGGATTAAAGACTCTGCTCCCTCCAAAAAGTCCTGGCATAACCTGATCATGGACAGTATCCCTAATGAATACATTACTTGTTTGCTGCATTCTTCTTTGGGAAGTTTCTATCAGCTCTGGGAGCCATACTTAAAACACATTGGTCCTCAGCTCTCATCTTCCATTTTACCTGGCTTCCCTAGTAGTAACTAGGTATGCTACCTCACTCATAAAAAGTAAATACTTGCATACTTTTGTTTAACTTCTATTTTTATTTATTTCTGCTGTCATGTGCCAATTGCTGTATTCTTGATTGTTATTGTATACCCACTTGGACCTGTGTACATTTTGCCTGAGCTTTGTTCTTTGTTCTTCAAAAAATAAAAATTTAAAAAATATATATAATAAAACAAACAAAAAACAAAAAAAACAAGTGTCACTCACACAAATGAGGCACTGAAAGCACAGATTGGTAGCCTAGCCATGCTACACCCATGTTTCTGATGGCACAAGGGTCTAGGGAAGCTCGACAGGGAGGGAGGCGGGCTAAAAGGTTGTCTATCAAATCCCTCTGCAGCAATTGGGTAGGTATACAACCAATCAACGCAACGAATAGGCTGACGTAGTTCCGAGAGCACAGGCGGATTGTGGCTAAGTCCCATTAGCTTCCCAACCAGCGGAGCCGCGGAGCCAACTGGTATATTAAGGATTTGCCATATCCCGTCGGCATAAGTCCAAATACGTCTTTCTTCTCAATGAAACACTTAAGAGCCGTCCTTTGCTTATCTTTCAAGTCGAATTTTAGCTTCAAATCTTTAAGGGCTGTGGCCAAAGCCGAGTTGAAAGATGACTGTTTATTGTGCGCCGGTTGTTTCTGTCAGAATCGTCACGCCTTTGCCGTCACTTAGTTACGCCCGCCTTCTGACTCTGCACTTCATGGTGATTGGTCCAGCCAGTTTTAGGAGAATCCAGCCTCGAGCCTTATGGAGGGTAACTAGACCCACCCTGGCAGAGAATTAAATTCGTTGCCGTGGGTTGTCTAGCGCGGCTAGGCTAACAGATTGGTTATTTGTACAAAAAACACTCTTCAGCCTTCAAAAAGACAGGGCCCGACTTAAACTATTTATGATGCAGAATTTTTATCATTCGTAATTTTAAATTTTGAAACTGATGCTTACAGTAAAGCTCCTGTACAGCGATAATGCACTCAAACTGCTGATTTTAAATATGTTAGATGATAAAAACTCTAGTTTGATTGGTTGTCTGATTGTATTCAAATGTTTAGGCCCACATTAGCTTCTAACCTCTTCAAACTGACAGTAGAGCCATCTGAGTGATCAGGACGTTAAAACAAACTGCATGTTCTTCTAGTATGACAGTGATTCGGCGGGACAAGGAAATCGATGTTGCAGCTGCAGATGCTCGCCTGGTCATTTTAGTTCATCAGAAGAATGGCAAAGAATTGCTTTGGCCAGTTTTGAGACAGAAGCCGTCAGCCACCAACATGGAGGGAATTTTAGGTGGGTGAAAAGACTCAGTGAGTCTGTGAGTATGTCTTTGTGTGGCTTGGAAAACTGCTGCATTGGCTAGTGTGATTTAATATCAGCTACACTATATATTGCATGTGATGTTTGCACCCAGCTGCAGAAGAAAATCACATAAATGAGGCAACCATTTTGTGGTTTGTTCCTTTAAGTCTTGCTTTATTGTTTGATTCTGTGTGTGCAGCTCTATCGCCAGCAGTTTATGAGGAGGTGCAGCAAGCTTCCCTCACAAAACTGAAGATCAAAGACCAGGAGATTTCTGCCACCAGGTACATTTACCTCCTTTGAGTTGTTATGTTTAAAAGATTTTTTTTTTGCCACAAAAAAAGACAGCTGTTTGAGAGTGCTACTGTTACTCCACTACACAAAGATACATCACAAATTGTTGTCTCTCTTTTGTAGTGCCACTGCGGTCAACTATGGTATTGTGTTTCCTCTGACAATGAACTGCTGGCTCATGTCTGCTGAGTCCGCCCTGCAGAGACGCCTAGATGACTTCTTTGTTGCGCAACTTTAACTGGGGGCCATGTTGAAGAATTTGAAAATATTTCACGCAAAAGAAAATGAAGGCAATTAATACTTAGTAATTAAGGAAAATCAGTACCTAAACTTTCAGCTTGTAACTAGCATTGAGAAAGTAAAGCATCCTACATCTTGGATTGTCTGATATGAAGTTAATTGTTCTGCAGAAAAAACTGAATTACATGGCATCCACTTATCTTCCATAATGATCTGAACCTTCAGCCACTGGGCATTGGTTATCACTTTGCTTTGTAGTATCTGATCTGAGATATATGTTGAGATATATGTTGCTTATTAGAATAGATGTGTTTTTTTGCTGAAGGAAGTCATTTCTGTGATTAGATTGGGGATCATTATGTCCAGGTAATGATAATTGATAATTCTTTGGGGCTCGAATGAGTCTTTGGGTGTCTTAATGATAGGGGGTTGTTCTGCAGGGTCTTGTTCCATGACCAGATGTCTTTTAATTAGGAAACATATATTGTGACCTCATACTTGTCCAAAACATATAAATATGATCTCAGATTGCTGTTCGGGGAGATTCATTTGGCCGGATTCTCCCAGACAGTCTCTCTGTCTGATCGATGCTGTTCTTCCTTATAATAAACTCATTATTAAGCAAGTCAGTGTCAACGGACGTTTCTTCTCCGCCTGCACATCACAGACATCAGAGAAACTACGACAGCTTCAAGTTTATTACTAGTAATATTAATAATCCTTTTTAATGTGGACTTTTTTGATTTCTCCTTTGGGTGGTTGTTCTTCTCTGTAATACGTGAAAGTGTGACGGAGCAGTGGTGAACGCAAGCGGAGAAGACACAGGAGCACAGCACTGGTGGTGTGGGTGGCAGCAGAGAGTGGCTATGGTGGTCTGGAGAATGTCTGGAGGGGCAGCTGGTCCACTGAGTGAGGCTGGGTGGAATCCAAAGCAGGCCGGGGAGAGTCTGAGAGGTGGTGAGATGACAAGGCTGGGGGAAATCCAGAGAGGAGGGGTCAGGGTAATCCTGGACGCAGGGCGCCCACCCCGCAGCGCCCCCGAGACCCCACCCACCCCAGGACAGCACCAGGCCTGGACGGAGGCCCCCAGCCAGCAGAAACTGGACTCCAGTGGCGGCACGCAGGCCAGGATGAGCCTGTGCCCAGATGAGCCAGAGCCACCCCCCCAGAGAGATCACCCAGCCCCCAAAGACAGAACCCCCGGCCACAGGGGGCCACAGGCCCCCCCCAGGAGAGGGAGAGGAGCGAGGAGGAGCGGGCAGATATTCCAATCAAACAGTTACTCAGTACTTGAGTAGTCTTTTCACCAAATACTTTTTTACTCTTACTTCCGTAATTTTTAAGATGACTACTTTTTACTTCTACCTGAGTGATATTATTTTGAAGTAATGTCCTTGTTCACTGAAGTCAAATTCCTGTGGGATTGCTCTACCACCTGCACCGCAGCCTGCATGAATACACTGATAATCTGAATTTGCTGTTACGATCCTACTCAAGCTCCTGCCCTTCTTTCTCCTTTTTCCCATCATCACTCCCCATTTTCACCTCCCTACTTGTCTTGTTCCTCTGGCTCCCCGTGTCTGTTGTCTTCCCCTCCTGTCTCTCTCTCCCGGTCGCTCGCCCTCTGTCGACCTGCACACTGTCGGCTGATTGTTGCAGTCAATCAGCTCAACACATTTCACCTGGTCTCCTCCTCTGCTACTTAAGCTCTGCCCTTTCCCTCAGTCTTTGCTGGATCATTGTTGGACACACGTTGTCTTAGGCCTCATCCACACGAAGACAAAACGAGGTCTAAACGCATACGTTTCTTGTCGAATCTGCGTATCATCCACACGAAGATGGCGTTTTGGGGGTTTGTAAATGATCATTTTTGAAACCAGGTTCCAGAGGGGAAAGATTTTGAAACGCCATAGAGACAGCTCCGTGTTTACTGGCTATCCGCTACTTTTCAGATACGCTTGCGTCATAGTTTCGTATTTTCATTGACACGCATGCGCCACACGCAGCAATGAAGCGAGTGACCCTACTATTCCTGTTGCAGCAAAAATCTCCTTCTTCTCAATCACCACCGAGTTGAAGAAACAATTATCGAGGACACATTACGGCACTTTATTTACTTCCCAGCTTGGTCTCTGTTTACAACTTTTGCCGCAAGTGCGCATGCCCACTGTTTTTTCTTCTGTTTGCGTGTGTTTCCGTCATATTGTTAAAGCGCCCCTAGAGGTCTGCCATGTTTTACAGCGTTTCCATGCGTATCGAGTGCATTCATGTAGACGCACACATTTTCTGAGACGCCTTCGTCGTTATGGCAATCGTTTTTGAAACTGTTAAGCGTTTTGTCTTGGCGTGGATGGGGCCTTAGACACCGCTCCCGCGCTTTCCCTACAGGTTTGGACTGCATCAGTTTTATGGACTCGTCTGCTTTTTCCCCTTTGTGGATTTACCCTTTGGACTCAGTTGTTTGGATGGACCTCAGTTTGTTTTCACCCACAGTATTGGTTTCCCCATGTGTGAGTACTTTCCCTTAGTTCAGTTGTTTTTTTTCAGTTGCTTGGTTTTGCTTTGCGACCACAGTCCGGTTTTCGGTTTTGTTGTAGTTGAATAAACCCCTTTTTCTTTAACTCCTGTTGCCTGCCTGTTGTGTCTGTGCTTGGGTTCTAAATGCCCCATTTCCTAACATGTGCACAGGTTGATGTGGTCAGTTACAGGAAGACATTAAGAGAAACTGGCATTGAAACCATGGAGGGCTGAAGGACTCAACATATGAGTCAAAAACATAATCATCCCATACCTCTATTAATGCAATCTGTGGCTTTACATATTGTTGCCTTTGTGGTTTTTAAGAGATTACTGTGTGGTTGGTTGTTGTTTGATAAATGCTGATGATTTGACAATGTTGGAGGTACATGAAGAATGTGAATTACTGAGAAGCCACAACTGTTTGACATGTTAATTGTACAATGCATAGGTTTTCTAATTTATGTTTATTTGTCACTGGCCTCTCAATGTCCTGTGGCTCATATGGCACATCATATGTATTAAAGCTGACCTAATTCAAAGATCTCAAAAAAAATGTAATGCTTTAATTGTGTTAGTCAGTTACAGGCTGACTTCAAATTTAAATGCATATCTTGTACACTGTATACAGTTCCCTCAGAATAATTTTGAAATGCATCAGTGTTTTAATGTATTGTGGTATCTGATCTGTTACATGTATTACTTAATAAGTTAGTAGACTGGAATCTGTTTTGTTTGTTATAGTATTTGAAAGGAGATGCAGTGTTTGCTCTGGTGTCTCTGACCACAGATGGAACCTGCATTATATTCAACCCATGCCATGGGAATGTGTTCTCCTGTTTACAGAGCCCTGTTGGAGGTGTTTTTATGAGGGTTCTTCTGTCTAAAATACTGATTTAGGGATTCTTCAGCTGTTGTAGATAAGGGGGGTTTGTTTGGGGATACTCCTCACTTGTTTCCCATGTGTTAGACAATAAATAACCATATGTTGTACTCATTTACATGTTAAAACCTATAAAACCTGATTACTGGTCAGTGTCGGGAGGGATTCAATTGGCCGACTCCTTCCAGGCAGGTTCTGTCTGTACTGATGCTGCTCTTTCCTTTAATAAAATACTTTTAAAGAAAGTCAGTGTCACGGACGTCACTCCTTCACCTGCACATCACGGACACCAGAGAGAGAAACAACGACAGTATTCTTAAAACAAAACAGGAATGGTAAAAATCAGTGCAGTCAGAAACAGAGAGCTACCACGGACAAGTTGCTTAATGCAGTTTGTGATTACTGCAGACGAGCATTTATTTTGATCTTGTCCTGGTTTCACCATTTCATTTTGCTTTAAACATGCTTTGAACAATCAATATGGTAATCAGGCAAATTAGTTTTGCACTTTTACACTGTCTGGCGAGCCACATGAACACGACTTTTAAAATAATTTCTTGAAATAGATTTAGAAGAACTTATTGACCAATCTCCAGAAATGCTGAAAGATTAATTTCACATAATGCAACACAATAGCCAGGGATGGGAATCTTCCGCGGTGCGCTTCCGTGGACTTCCGCGTATTTCATTTCAAGTTTGAACACTTTATTGTTGCTAATACTCCCGCGAGATGGTAACGCCGTTAATGATAGCTTGTTAACGACGTTAACAACCTGTCGTTCGATTGTAAACGGCCCAGCAATTGGAAGTTGCAGCGCCGCCACGACCGCGCCGAACCACCACTTCCACCCCCCCCCCCTCCCGTTCTGCTGGAAACGGAACTTGTTATTCCCATCCCTGAATAGCTTCTTTGACATGATCAGAGTTGTTTTTCCAAACTTCAGAAGGCAGTTTCCATAGCAAGAGAAGACTCTACACAAGTCTTCACAGACCAAGTAGAACTCTTTGTAACAAGTAAACTGAACCTCGTTTGTAGCAGAGGTGGAGTGACCCTTTAAAATCATTCCATGTTTGCACAGTGACAATATTGTGGAAGTATTTGTCTTTAAGGCAGAATTTCCTGAGTGATGACATAGGCATTGTTTGAGAACATCTCCTATGCAGTTCTTTTCTTTGTGCTTTACCCAGTAACTTCTGTCTTTAATCTCTTTAATGCTTGCAATGAAAGCTTGATGTATGATTGCTTTTGCCTGCCGTATCACCTGTTTTTCCAGGACTTTCCTGACCTCATCAGATCGGTACTCTCTCAAAAAAGCTGTACATACTTGAAGACATAAATAATAAATTCATTTTTGCTTGACATCACACAGTGTTATAATTGTTTCATTAACAGCTCATGCACGACATGCAACGGCAAGTTGTCTCTTTATCGCTTTCATTTTAAGCTTTCCAACCAATGCTGAGCTATTCTTCAAATGCTGGTCTTTAAATGTCAACAGTAAAGCTCCCATTAGCAGCTGAACTTTTTGATAATACCTCGTTTTTCGGAGGGGAGTGGGTTTTTGTGTGTTTTTGCTGAATTTCCGATAAATCCCTCCTTTTGGGGGGAGTGCTTTAGTGTGTGTAAGTGTGCGTGGGCTGAAAGGGAGAAATAAGAGTTTGCCCCTATTATGTACACATTAATGCTGTCTTTGTTTGTTTGAGTTTAAAAGACAGCTTCAGCTGCCTGGGTTGCACTCTGGTGGGACGCATCATGGAGAGAACTGTGGTGCAGCTAACCCTCTTTGGGCTGCTGCTGGCTTTGGCTACCACACTACCAAACAAGGTAAGGTTGCAAAACTTCAGGGACAGAGCACAACACTGCAAGGACACTGACTCGATCGAACATGTCTATTTTTTAGCACCACAGTTTCATTTTCCCAGATTTTTCAGGTTTCACCTGATTTGTGCATGATTTTTATTTCTTTCTCTCTTTGTTTTGTCTCTGCATCTTTTGGTCAGTTGCAACACACTGAACTGTGTGTGTGTGTGTGTCCACGCTATCTCGGTGGGGACGAAAAATGAGGTCCCCACTGGGGGAAACAGTGTTTTCTTGGCCATGTTGTTACTGAAAAAAGTAAAAGTGCAAAAAAGTTTCTTTAGGGTTAGGCATTGTGTTGGTGTTGGTTAGGGTAAGGGTTAGGGGTTAGGTATGAATGGGAGTCAATGGTAAGTCCCCACGGGGATATAACAACCAGACGTTTGTGTGTGTGTGTGTGTGTGTGTGTGTGTATAAATTTGATTTATCTTGAAACATTCAGTTTTAAGATAAATCAAACTTTGGTGTTCACTTAGCTCTCAAAGCACTTACACAAAATAAAACACACATGCATTTAATCAGGAGCAACAGATTGTGGAAGGAAAATGAGCGTTAAACTATACAGAATTACGGATATATGTAAAAGAACATATGAAAACTTTGTTTATGACTGGTACAGGGTTGCATTTAGGGTTATAAAAGTAGTATTTAAAGTTAAGTGTTATGGCAAGTCTCAAAGAAATTTCTATAAAATGAAGAGATAGAATCATGAGTGTGTATGTGTTTTTATGCATATGTCCATATGAGGACCACAGATTTTGAGCCGTGCGGACACCAGTGGCAAGTGAGGACAATTTACTTTTTAAGGTTTCGGGTTTGGTTTACTTTTTGTTAGAGTTAGATTTGGGTCATGGTTGAGGTTTGGTATTGATCCGTGATGGTCAGGATGATGGAATGTCAGTGATTGTATTCACAGAGATAGAGGTACCAACAAAGAACCCACCAACATTTTGGGAACAAAGATTCCCATAAATCATGAAATTCTATGCTGAAAACATGGTTTAACATTTGGGTAGACGAGATTTAGGTTCTTGTTCAGGCTGGGTTAACTTAAGCCACTAGGGACTTGATTTTATTTGGTAAAAAGTCATCTGAACTTTATAACAAAAAAAATCATATTATATTAAGGTTTTAATGAAGCTTGGGTTAAGATATAATTATTGGAAGTTAACACCACAATGTCTTGCTAAGTGATATGTTGCTGAGACGGACATTAAAACAGTCACATTGTTGGATTCAAATCCCTTTTCGGCACAAATAACAGAGTGTAAATCTTTAGCTAATGAGTGTAAGTCTGATGTGTGTGCCATGAATGTGGGGATATTAGGACTGTGGACCTGCACAGCCAATGTGAAATGAAAACATTTTGTGAAAAAAAATAACACAAATGAGGTGTTTCTACCACTGCACCAATGAGAGCCTTTGGTCATCTGGTCATCAGCCAGTTTGATTAGTCAAGCTATTTGTTTGTTTTTTGTGAAACATGGCTTCTGTGTTTGCTCAGGATGACTGGGACATCTACAGCTTTCACATCAACTCTACAGTGACCGATCGCTATGCCACCACTGTCATCACAAGCCGTGTGGCCAATCGTATGGATGAGTCAAAGGAAATAGAATTCCACGTTAGGATTCCAAAGAATGCCTTCATCAGTAAATTCAGAATGTATGTAGAAAAAGAGAAGCTCTGTGGACATCTAGAGGCATTTTCAAATACAAACCTGTATATTAAAGAATCACAAGAAAAACACTGCAGGCAAATTGGGATTTTAAATAATGTCTTTCTTGGTCCTCTTCAGGTTTATAGATGGCCAGGCATATGATGGTATTGTGAAAGCTAAGGAGCAGGCTCAGAAGCAGTATACTGAAGCTGTATCTCGTGGCCAAAGCGCTGGAATTGTCAGGTATATGTAAACATGTTGTATTTGTCAACGAACCGTATGTGTTTTTCAGGATACGTCACACAAATTACTGAGGATGTTTAAATGACCACACAGATGTTTTCTTTTTTCTTGCACAATTTCATTTATCCAGGTCTCTATAATATTTCATCTGAAACAAGAAGAACAGCAAAATCACATTTTTCACAGTTCATGTCCTCACTATAGGCATATATGTTTGATGCAATTAAATGCAACTATTATTGTCTTTGCTTTAGCTCTGTAGGCAGGACCCTGGAAGAATTCAAGACTTCTGTCACTGTGGCTGCTCACCAAAAGGTCACCTTTGAACTCACATATGAGGAACTGATGAAACGTACCCTTGGGAAGTATGAGTTGCAAATCCATGCTCGACCGATGCAGCCTGTCAAAGACTTCAAGGTACCTCTCCTGTCCATGTATTTAGTGATCATCAAAGAAAGCCATGCTGGGATAATAGTGATTGTAACTGCTTATTTTAATGCACTTAATGTCAGGTTGATGTGCACATTCATGAGAAAGCTGGCATCAGTTTCATCAATGTGAAAGGAGGACTAAGCACCAAAGCCCTGGCTAATGCCATCACCAAAGAACAAGCAGACAAACAGGTAAAGCATGCAACGATTCTAGTTCTTGTTTTAGCTTATATTCAATTCAGCTGCTGTTTCATTATGGCTTGTATTAGCTAAATTAAACATGATGGTGGTGTCACTTATTGCGTTCACTGTTCATGTTAAAATGATGTCTGTTGATACTGTTCGCTGTACAATCTGTACAAACCACTGACTACTGTGTCTGGGAACATTAATTAGAATTTATTTTCTGTTTCCAGGCATGGGTGCATTTCTATCCAACAGAGGACCAACAGAAAACGTGTGACAGCTGCGGAGTGGATGGTATGAATGGAGATCTAGTTATTGTTTATGATGTAAACAGGGACACCACACTGGGAGACATCAAGGTAAAACAAGTGTTATTTTCCTGAAAGCGTTCTACTGTGAATTAGCGCTGTACAAACAAAAATATATAAGCTCACATGAATTGATTTGATATGTTTTCCTGTCATTTCAGTAACTTTCAGCCAGTCTAACTTCTTTCTTCTTATTCCCTTGAAGAAATCTGATGGGTACTTTGTTCATCACTTTGCTCCAACTGGTCTTTCCCGAATACCAAAAAATGTTGTCTTTCTTATTGATCAAAGTGGCTCAATGCATGGCAGAAAAATAGAGCAGGTACAGAATTTGAAGAGCATGTGTTTGGCACAGATTATCAACATCTCTCACAGATTAACGTTACAGCCAAGTACATGATTTCAGAATGAACACAAACTAACATGTAACATAACTATTATATTATTTCTGACTTGAATAATAATGTTATTGTGTTCATGCTGTTTTTGCCCAGACACGAATCGCATTAATCCACATCTTAAATGACCTGGCTGAAGATGACTACTTTGGTCTTATCACTTTTGATGGTAACATTATTCACTGGAAACAAGAACTTGTTCAGGCCAGCAGTGAAAATGTGGAGAGCGCCAAGAATTTTGCAAGGACAATAAGAGATAGAGGAGGTGAGATTTTTCAATCAATATTTTCATTTTGGAATATGAACATATGGAAGCAGAATGACAGTAATAAAACATATCTTGTTGCATTTCAGCCACAGACATTAACCAAGCAGTGTTGAAAGGAGCAAGTATGCTGAATGCACATCCAAGAGAAGGTTCAGCATCTATCCTTATACTTCTCACAGATGGAGATCCAACCTCAGGTTATAATAAAGCACACCTGCACACAAATGGGCACAAATACTTTTAGAAATGTAGACTGTCATAAAAATACCGATCACACATTTGGTTGCACTACATGTAACAGGAGCAATGGAGACGATTGTCATTTACATGCATAAAGTCTGCATGTGGGAGCTTGGGGTGGATGGTTGTGTCGACAAAACATTGGATTTACACTGGAGAACCTGCTGGATTTCTGTTTCAAAGCAATTATCAGCAATGCTTCTTTCAACCATTCCATTAACCATGACAATGAAGGACATCTTGACTTTTGTGTTTAACCCAAATCAAATCTTTGTCATAGTGCTGTCAAATCTTACAATATAAATTAAGTTTCCTTGAAATGTTGTATGAGATACTTAACAATAGTCAGTGTGTTATCTATGTATATGACAGTCAATATGCCTCTGATTTGGAGAAGCTGACAGAGGGACCAGCACAGAAACTAAAACATTAACTGACATAGACAGGGTCAGCAGCAAAACACATTTAACAGCGCTCGATTTAGATGGTCGCCAGGTCGCCACGAGCACCGGGAATCATGGCAGGTTGATGACATCATACAAAGTGGCTGCCTCCATGAAGAAAACATGATAGGCGGTTCAGCTCGATCGAGGGCTTTATTTCGATGGTCGCCAGGTCGCCATTTGCGACGTTTTTAGTCGCAAATGGTGACCTGGCGACCGTCTAAATCGAGCGCTGTTTAACCCATAAGAACCCAGACCCATTTTTCCTTGAAGGACTTAAGGAGTTAAGGTCAGACAAAAAGCTTTACAAGGAAGAGACTGGGGCACTCAAAGTGCTTGTTACACGGGTGTCACCGTGGGTTCTTATGGTTAAGAATATTTAAATCGCTTTACGTCAGACAGCCCTTCCTGACAATGAACTATCTGTATAGAAGGGTTTCATTAATTTATTTTTAAACAGTAGTTTATCAAAGGTTAGTATACTTCTGTGGGTTACATCAGAGGACAGAGACCAACTTCCTAGATATTCATGTATGCGTTCCAACACAAGCCATCATTTCTTCACTGATTTTTCAAATAGTTGTTTGAGTGTACTGTAGAAAGTGCTCAGATGACCATGTCTTGTGTCCTTGCAGGCGAGACAAATATTGAAGTGATACAGTCCAATGTCAGAAGGGCCATTGCAGATAAATTCCCACTCTACTGTCTTGGTTTTGGTTTTGACGTCAATTTTAAGTTCCTTGAGAAAATGTCACTACAGAACAATGGTGTGGCAAGACGAATTTATGAAGACTCTGACGCTGATTTGCAGCTGAAGGTATGTTCCTCACCTTATCAATAAACTTTTCACAATGCAATATTTTCCATTTCTACTGAAGAAATTAATGTTTGGCTGCTGTGTAAAAGTGAAACATTCATCTGGTGTGTATATTATATGTATGCAGGGTTTCTATGAAGAGGTAGCTACTCCTCTGTTGACAGACCTGACACTACTCTATGCTGGTGGAACCAATCTTACCCAGACTAACTTCAGCATGTATTATAATGGCTCTGAGATCGTGGTGGCTGGTCAGATCACTGACAATGACGTGGAAACTCTCACTCCACAAGTTGTGGCCATTTCGGTAAATCTTCATTCTTATTGCACCACAGTTGTAATGACTTTTGTGAAAGTTGTTGAAATTAAAGTTCTCTTGAATTTTGACAGGGGAATAGAAGGGTAACCTTTTCTGGCACAAACACCTCTGTGGAGTCGACTGGAACGGAGTCTGGTGGCCACATCCAGAGGGTTTGGGCCTACCTCACAGTTAAACAGCTTCTGGAGAAAGAGTAAGTGTGACATCTGCTGTCTTTTCTCTTTGTTCTTGTTGGCCAACCATTATTCATTATTTTTTTGTATTCAGTCAGTAATTTGTTGAGAATGTCAGACTTTTAAATGACTTTTTTTTCTGACTTGAGTTTAAAATCCAAAATTTTTTAATTTGAAACAGCCGTGTTTAGTTCCTGTTCATATATGCAGTATCCAGGGATAATAGTGAAAGATTTACTGGTCAAAATTGGTTGGATCTTCAATTTCACACAGAAGTAAATAAAAGTAGGCCTCTCATTTCTCTCTGATAATTGTTGTAAGTTGTGTCCATGTTTCAAAACACACATGACAACATAACAATTTATGGTACAGGCTGCAGTTATCTGGACCTGAGAAAGAGAAGGTGAAGAAAGATGCTTTGGAGTTGTCACTTCAGTATAGCTTTGTGACCCCACTCACATCCATGGTGGTCACCAAGCCTCCAGGGGAGAACACAGATGTGCTTCATAAACCCAAGGAAGGTGAAGCACCAGAGAGGCAGGCCAATACCAGGACTCCTCAATACCATTTTCGTCTTCACTCATCTCCGATACACCAGACACCAGGTTTTGGTGAGCAACATAAATGTAAACAAAACAAAGAAGTGCAGAATGAATGGCTCAGCATCTAATGTCTCCTTTTCAATATTCTCTCTAAACAGGGGTGATGCCAAGTAAGACACATTTGCATGATGTGATAGTGAAATTACAGTGCATGGATACAGAACTATAAGTTTGTGGTTTGTAAGTTTGTTTGCATTAACAAATTAGTGTGTGTGAAAACTGAGCATAAATATGTATGTGTGAAATGCAATTCATTTAATGAGCATAAAAACTTAAGCTGGGCTGCACAGTGGCGTAGTGGTTAGCACTTTGGCCTTGCAGCAAGAAGATCCCCAGTTCAAATCCCAGCCTGGGATCTTTCTGCATGGAGTTTGTATGTTCTCCCTGTGCATGCGTGGGTTTTCTCCGGGCACTCCGGCTTCCTCCCACAGTCCAAAAATATGCAGAGGTTAATTGATTAGTCTAAATTGCCCGTAGGTGTGAATGTGAGTGTGATTGTTTGTCTGTATATGTAGCCCTGCGACTGGCGACCTGTCCAGGGTGTCCCCTGCCTTCGCCTGAGTCAGTTGGGATAGGCTCCAATCCTCTGGGACCCTAGTGAGGATAAAGCGGTGTATAGAGAATGGATGGATGAAAAACTTGAGCTGAGGTTCAGAAGCAGGACCACACCTCAATCACTCCCCTTCCTGTCATACATACCACTTTCCCCTTCCCACTTGTTTGTTCTCGCCTCTCATGCTGCAAGGTGTCGACGTAAAGGAAAACCAGTTAAGTTCTTAAGGACAAACTATCTGTCTTAACCTAGCTGGCTACAACACGCCTGAGTGCAGATACCTGCACAGTCACTTCTGCAGCAGCGGTCAATCTTGACTGTCCTGCCCTCACAACCATTTTGTACCACATGTCATCAACTTCTTGCCATGATTCCTAGCACCTCGATGCCACTGTCACTAACTCTGACCCCTGCATCAACAACTCTCCGCTTTTACACACCAGGATGCCAGATTCTCAGTCAGTCTCAGTGCAGACACCAGCAGATTACCTGCTGGTTTCCTTCTGATTAAGCTTTTCCCTCCACACCGCATCAGCTCAACTGAGTGATCACCAGCATAACAATCCTTTGCATCCAATAAACAATTAAGCTTCAAATGGATGGTGTGGTCCTTGCTGGTGAATCAGCAATAGTTTACAAAGGAATGAACTGACTGAAATGATTAATTTGTTTTTTAAGTGAGAGCAAATAATTATTTAATGCTAAATTAATGCATCAATGAAACAATTTTTATTTCTATCATGCTGCAACAGTTTACAATACAATCCAGCACTAATGCAAGGTCATTTATCATTCTCTTTTCAGCAAATGTTAGGTTCCCAAATGTGAAAATAGATATTATATTTTGCATACAACTTGTGTGTGTGTGTGTGTATATATATATATATATATAGATATATCTATATATATATCTATCTATCTATATATATATATATATATATATATATATATACAGAGAGAGAGAGAGAGAGAGAGAGAGAGAGAGGCTTAAAGTTATGTAAATTTTCTCTCTGTATTTTCTCCATGTAATTTATTATGAACACAGACAGTCATCTGCAAAGACGCATCAGATAAATTTGAATCAAAGCCAGAAAGTTACATGAAAATAGATGTTCAATATTTCCAGAAGTTTAACTAATAGATTCTGAACCAAAATATGAATTTATATATTAAATGTTTTACCAGTTTATGCATTAATTCACACAGTCAGTTGAATGTTAAATTTCTAACCAAACCCTGTATGGATCAGCAAAACTTTCTGAGACATCTCTCTCTAAAACACACTTGAGGCCACACTTCAAGCCAATTTACAGGACATGATGTCCTTAGAGTAAATTTGTAGCTGTCATGACACTGTATTATTTCATCTTTGTCTTTTTAGGGGGAGGAGGCTATGGGAGAGGCTATGGTGTGGCTGCAGGTATGTCATATGGCTCATAGTTGCTCTATTATGATGTGTACACACGTGGACGAAATTGTTGGTACCCCTCAGTTAAAGAAGGAAAAACCCACAATTCTCACTGAAATCACTTGAAACTCACAAAAGTAACAATAAATAAAAATTTATTGAAAATTAAATAATCAAAAACAGCCATTACTTTTGAATTGTTGATTAACATAATTATTTAAAAAAACAAACTAATGAAACAGGCCTGGACAAAAATGATGGTACCTCTATAAAAGATTGAAAACTATTTGACCAGAGTGACATGATTATCTCAGGTGTGTCTGCCTATTTAAAGGGAGACAAGTAGTCACCCTACTGTTTGGTGAAAAGGTGTGTACCACACTGAACATGGACAACAGAAAGCGAAGGAGAGAATTGTCCCAGGACATCCGAAAAAAAATTATAGACAAACATCTTAAAGGTAAAGGCTATAAGACCATCTCTAAACAGCTTGAAGTTCCTGTGACAACAGTGGCTCATATTATTCAGAAGTTCAAGACCCACGGGACAGTAGCCAACCTCCCTGGACGTGGCCGCAAGAGGAAAATTGATGACAAATTGAAGAGACGGATCGTTGGAATTGTATCCAAAGAGCCCAGAGCAACCTCCAAAGAAATTAAAGGTGAACTCCAAGGCCAAGGTACATCAGTGTCAGATCGCACCATTCGTCGTTGTTTGAGCCAAAGTGGACTTCATGGGAGACGACCAAGGAGGACACCACTGCTGAAAAAAACTCATAGAAAAGCCAGACTGGAATTTGCAAAAATGCATGTTGACAAGCCACAAAGCTTCTGGGAGAATGTCCTTTGGACAGATGAGACCAAACTGGAGCTTTTTGGTAAGGCACATCAACTCTATGTTCATAGACTCAAAAACCAAGCATACGAAGAAAAGAACACTGTCCCTACGGTGAAACATGGAGGAGGCTCAGTAATGTTTTGGGGCTGCTTTGCTGCATCTGGCACAGGGTGTCTTGAAAGTGTGCAAGGTACGATGAAATCTGAAGACTATCAAGGCATTCTGGAGAGAAATGTGCTGCCTAGTGTCAGAAAGCTTGGTCTCAGTCGCAGGTCATGGGTCTTCCAACAGGACAACGATCCAAAACACACAGCCAAAAACACCCAAGAATGGCTGAGAGAAAAGCGTTGGACTATTCTAAAGTGGCCTTCTATGAGCCCAGATCTGAATCCCATTGAACATATGTGGAAGGAGCTGAAACATGCCATTTGGAGAAGACACCCATCAAACCTGAGACAACTGGAGCTGTTTGCTCATGAGGAGTGGGCCAAAATACCTGTTGACAGCTGCAGAACGCTCATTGACAAATACAGAAATCGTTTAATTGCAGTGATTGCCTCAAAAGGTTGTGCAACAAAATATTAAGTTATGGGTACCATCATTTTTGTCCAGCCCTATTTCATTAGTTTGTTTTTTTAAATAATTATGTTAATCAACAATTCAAAAGTGATGGCTGATTTTGATTATTTAATTTTCAATAAATTTTTATTTATTGTTTCTTTTGTGAGTTTCAAGTGATTTCAGTGAGAATTGTGGGTTTTTCCTTCTTTAACTGAGGGGTACCAACAATTTTGTCCACGTGTGTATGTAAAATGGATTTTACTGTTTATTGAGATAGACAATTACAGTGTAACAATGTACACATCAGAAAAGATGGATTTCTGGTGCTTGAGTAAAGGTTTCTTAGAGATAATAAAAAAAAAATCCAAGTTGGTAATATATATTTTTTTTAAAAACACAATTTGATGGATCAAAATTGCATGTCGGTATTTTCTCCATGTAAATTATTTTGAACACAGACAGTCATCTTCAAAGATGCATCAGATAAATTTGAATCAAAGCCAGAAAGTTACATGAAAATAAATGTTCAATATTTCCAGAAGTTTAGCTAATAGATGCCGAACCAAAATATGAATTTATATATTAAATGTTTTACCAGTTTATGCATTAATTCACACAGTCAGTTGAATGTTAAATTTCTAACCAAACCCTGTATGGATCAGCAAAACTTTGAGACATCTCTCTCTAAAACACACTTGAGGCCACACTTCAAGCCAATTTACAGGACATGATGTCCTTAGAGTAAATTTTTAGCTGTCATGACACTGTATTATTTCATCTTTGTCTTTTTAGGGGGAGGAGGCTATGGTGTGGCTGCAGGTATGTCATACGGCTCATAGTTGCTCTATTATGATGTGTATGTAAAATGTATTTTACTGTTTATTGAGAGAAACAATTACAGTGTAACAATGTACACATCAGAAAACGTGGATTTCTGCTGCTTGAGTAGAAGTTTCTTAGAGATAATAAAAAAAAATCCAAATTGGTAATATATTTTTTTAAAAAACACATCGTGATGGATCAAAATTGCATGTCAGTATTTTCTCCATGTAAATTATTTTGAACACAGACAGTCATCTTCAAAGATGCATCAGATAAATTTAAATCAACGCCAGAAAGTTACATGAAAATAAATGTTCAATCTTTCCAGAATTTTAGCTAATTGATCCCTGACCAAAACTACTAATTTATATATTAAATGTTTTGCCAGTTTATGCATTAATTCACACAGTCAGTTGAATGTTTACTTTCTAATCAAAACCTGCATGGATCAGCAAAAAGTCTGGCTCAGGTGTGTCTCTCTAGAACACACTTGAGAGGCTTCAAGCTAATTTACAGGACATGATGTCCTCAGAGCAAATTTGTCGCTGTAATGACACTATTATATCATCTCTGTCTTTTTAGGGGGACCACCTGGCAATCCTTGGATTCCAGGTATGAAATATGGCACAAAGTTGCTCTGTTTTGATGCATATGTAAAATGTATTTTACTGTTTATTGAGATAAACAATAACAATATAACAATGTACACATCAGAAAACATGGATTTCTGGTGCTTGAGTAAAAGTTTCTTAGAGTTTTTTTTAATGTATTTTATTTTGAAAAGTTTCTTAGAGTTAATGACAAGAAAAAACTCCAAATCTGTAGATATCGTCATGTCATATATTTTAAAAAACACACAATTTGATGGATCAAAATTGCATGCCGATGTTTTCTGGTTTGTAATAACTACTTAAAATCAAGTGAGTTAATCCTCCAAGTCAGTTCCTCGATAGAATCTGTATATTCATTTATATAGAAAACACACTTTCACTGACTGCAGTATCTCTTGTTAAAATCCAATCTGCTCTCGAGCTTTATTTGATATCAGTTCTCCTTAAATTATATTGTAAATTATACCAACATGTGAACATCATATGCTCTCTGCAGGATTATAAAAGCCGTTTGAGTCTGATTTGAATCAATTATAATATCTTCTAGACTGCTCTCATTTCCATGAATGAATGCAAATTAAAAGTTTACACTTCTGAGCAAGAAGAATTTGAAAAAATCATGACAAAGAGTTTCTATTCATTTAATCTCCATGTCATCCATTTAATGACAAAGTTTGAGGAGCAATCCAAGAACTGTTCTAATATCAATGTGACCAAAACAAAGATAATACAGAATGAACAGTTCAGCATCTAACATCTCTTTTTCAACATTCTCTCTCAACAGTGCAGATGCCAGGTAAGACACATTTACATGATGTGACAATAAAATTACAATATATGGATACAGGTTTTTGGTTTATAAGTTTGTTTGCATTAATAAGTTAGTGTGGGTGAAAAGTGGACAAAATTATGTATGTGTGAAATTCAGTTTGTTAATCAACAATAATTTTCAAATGAATGAACTGACAGAATTGAATAATTTGTTTTTCACAAGTTAGAACAAATAATTATTTTAGATTAAATGAATGCAATAATGAAGCAATTCTTACTTGTATCATGCTGCAACAGTTTACAATACAGTTTATCACCAATGCAAGGTCATTTATTATTCTCTTTTCAGCAAGTGTTGTGTTGCCAGATATGTCAGGAGATATTGTATTTTGCACACAACTTACAGCATACATGCAGCATTGTCATTATATTCTAATTCTGCACAGTATAAATATATATGTGTGTGTGTTGTTTCATTGTGCTTAAAGGGGTGGAAACTATGGTTATTTAAAAGATGAAATGACATTTATACATCTTTTCTGTCTGCACTATTTTTCCTATGTAAATTATTATGAACACAGACAGTCATCTTCAAAGATGCATCAGATAAATTTGAATCAAAGCCAGAAAGTTACATGAAAATAAATGTTCAATCTTTCCACAGTTTTGACTAATTGATACCTGACCAAAACTACTAATTTATGTATTAAATGTTTTGCCAGTTCTTGCATGAATTACACAGTCAGTTGAATGTTTATTTTCTAATCAAAACAAAGGCATGGATCAGCAAAAAATCTGGCTCAGGTGTGTCTCTCTAAAACACATTTGAGAGGCTACAAGCTAATTTACATAACATGATGTTCTCAGAGTAAAGTTGTAACTGCAATGACGGCACTATATCGTCTTTTTCTTTTAAGAGGGAAGGGTTGACCCTCCTCAGGGCAGAGTCCTGCACGGGTCCAATTTTCAAGATCCGTCCCGCCCCGACCCGGGGACGTACAAACCCGCAACCGAACCGCAAACCCGCGCATCAGCCCGATTAGTACCGCGACCCGATTCGACCCGTTGAAACACGACCCGCAGCCCGACCCGTAACCCGTATTTAAAATAATCATTTTGGGTCATATTGTCTGAATACTGAACAGCATATCGCCACAGTTAAGGTGCCAGTGAGTAAACAACGCACCTGAATGAAGCAGCTCTTCCAATAAAA
This sequence comes from Acanthochromis polyacanthus, assembly GCF_021347895.1. Taxonomy (NCBI): domain Eukaryota; kingdom Metazoa; phylum Chordata; class Actinopteri; family Pomacentridae; genus Acanthochromis; species Acanthochromis polyacanthus. Next base: position 13,041,491 of record NC_067117.1, on the reverse strand, counting down.
GCCTGACTTCAGTCATGAATCATCAACCCTGCGTGTTCTTCTCCCATACAACTGTAAAACTACTCGTTTGTTATGTTTAATGCTTTTAAACTTTTAATCTCTTCGAGGGAACTTTACGTGTGTAATAGTAGACTTACTTTCTGTCTAGACTTGAGCAGCGTTCAGCAGTTACGAGCCGTGACATGTTTTCGAATCCATCGAGGAGAAAAGTAATCCATCAGTGAAACACTGTGTAATATTTGAACACTTCAGGAACATTACAAAGTGATAGTTGTACGTTTTATCCACTTATTTCTCAAATATCTAAATAGCTATTAACTGTTTTGGAAGTGGCGCTTGTTAGACGGTGGCAGACCGTTTGATGCTCTCGTCCAATCACAAATTGTGTTATTAGATGGTGAAACGCGTTTCAACAGCTGAGCCAATGACTGTCGCAAAATAGCGGAAGCCTCAGAGAGTAAATAATGACCAAGATAGTTTTCTGTAGTTTGCTCAACTGAAAAGATTCGTTTTAGCTCAATTATAAAGCCATCTATTTTAACAATCGTATACAAAAACAAAAATTCAGAACTGAATGAATGCATCACATCAATTTATTTAAGGCAGTATGGGCTACTGACAAAATACTGTTTTTTAACTGCCCTTATGGACAATAAAAGTCAAATTTTAAGTCCAGCTCAAAAATTAAAACAAAAGAGGTAAACAAAAAGCACATCTCTGTGTCATTACAGCCAGGCTGGCTAATACAAAAATAAATCAGTGCAAGTAAACCAGTACAGTGACACAACACATAAAATACTGTACATAAACTGAGGTAGATCTGGTTCATGCCACAAAACTGTGACTTGTAGGCACCTGAAAAATATTCCACTTTGAGAATTTTCAGACCAGATATTCCAATATTCAAACAAATTAACAGTCTTAACATTCTCAGTAACATCTCTATAGCCACTGTTATACTGCAACATATTAGAACCTAAAGTGACTGGCCAATAGATTGCCTGAGAGGAAAATAGCATGGATTAATAAACAAATATAGACCCAAAGGTGAACATTCTGGCAGGAAAGTAACTAATCCACCACTGTAAACATCAAAACACATGTGCAAGAAAAAAGATAAACCAAATGTAAAAAATACTCTTTTTTTTAATTTTTATTTTTTTAGTGGCAACCATGGCATGAGTGAGAGTAGGATGCACTGCAGCCAACAAACTAAATGCAGTGTTGCAGTCAACATCCTTGCCACTTTGAAGCAAACTTGCGACTCAGTGTCTCTTTAAATTGCTATGCAGAAAAAGAATGTCATCCACTGTCCCTGGTTTCAACTGGCTTCTGCGCTCTTGGATCACAAATCCAGCTGTGGAAAAGTCTCGCTCACTTGCTGCACTTGAAGCTGGAATTGACAAGATCGAACAAGCAATGTGTGCCAAATCATGGGAAGACTGATGCATGCTCCTTCCACCAGTTGAGAATGTCGAAATTATCCGCCTTCTTTGTCTTGAAGTTGATGTATTTGGTCACTTCATCCTGGGTGCTGGAATCATCGCTAGAAGTAGAATCTTCGACATCAGATAATGCCTCCATCCTTGCTCGGGATTTCTTCTCAGGTGGTGGGACACAAGCAGTGACACAGTGTTCAGGTGATCCACGCTTGTCTTTTAAGTCTAAAGTGGTGTAATAGAGGGAGCAATATTATGGCTATGCAACTTTATAATACTCAGGACAAAACAAAGACAAATGAAAAAAAAACATGAAAATCCAAAGTGATACATACGTAATATATACAAATTAGGCTACTAGTATACACACATACATAAATACACTGTGAAAAATACATTGTGTTAACTTAATTTTCACCTTTAAGAAGACGTCGCACTTCGTGGTGCACTGTTGCCACTTCATCTTCATCTACAAGAAGTTTAAGACTTTTCAGCTTTGGATGCAGAAACATGACCAGCTTATGCAGGAGGTGGACCTCGTACTTGTCGAGCAGGATTTTGAGGCATTTTCCCTTCAGAGAGGAAAATGTTTGGTTATCAGTGGAGGATGGTTGCAGGTGGCGTTTCAGGCGGTCAAACCACACAGCAGTGAGGTGAAGGGATGGAGTTTTGGATGCCTCCAGTGCCTTGGTAGCCTCCTTGAACTTCTCAAGAAACATCACCATTGGACGCAATGTTTCTTCAGGCAAGTCATTAAGACGACCCTCTTCCCCTCTTTCCAGCAGCAAGGAACGAACGTCCTCATACTGACAGCTGATCGACTCCAGCATTGTATGGATTGAATTCCAGCGCGTTTCCACTGATGCCTTCAGTGTTTTTTTCAGCCGCGTCTGAAAGACTTGTGTGCTTAAAGTAGGTCACCAGTGACTTTGCTCCATTGATAAGTGCAGAAACCTCCTCTCCAAACACATCCCCCTCGTCTGGTTTCCCAATGGTAGTGTACAGTACAGTGTTTAGCGCATGTGCAGCACAGCTTAGTCTTGTGACTGTGCGAAGGGCTGCCACTATGTTTGAACCCCTGTCTTAATGTACACAAGTTTGGAGAAGAACTCCTCAATGTTGTATCTTCTCAGGGCTTGGATGACTGCTGGTTTGATGTTTTCAGCTGTTTTACGTAGCGTACTGTCCCATTCCGACGTAGAAAGCACTCGTTCCACCAGCTCCCAGTTGCTGTTGTTGGTGTAGTGTGTGACAGATGTAGCCTATTTTTCTATAGTCATCAGTCCACATGTCCAAAGTGACTGCTCCGTTAAACTCACTTAACTGTTCTGTCAGCTCAGGAATGATGCTTTGGCGAATTTCTTCAGCACATTTACTCACTCTGCGAGATACAGTTGTTGGATCTGGTAACAGCTGCGTTGCATCGACACGGCCAGCCCGCACACCAACGTCGATTAGTCCCTGTGCTAATTCCGTGAAGCCGTCCCCACACACCGTTTCCAAAGATCTGATGTCCCTGCATACAAACTTTACTGCTAGTTTTGTAACAGTCTCTTTGTCTTGCTTTCTTGGTGCTTTAAGTTCACCTTTTTTTGTGAAGAAGTGATCGATTGGTTTTGCAGCAGCGGCATTTCCAGAGCAGCTCGACTCCGAGTGTTTCTTCAATGATGAAGTTCCCACTTTGCGGCTATCGTAAGACAACACTTTACTGCACTTTTACAGGCAGTGAACCCAGTGACTTGATTATTTTCTTCATCTATGATAACACCAAAATGCTTCCAAACTTTAGACTTAGCTCTCGAGGATGAATTTTCGGCTAATTTGTACTCTCCGCTCTGCAGCTTTACTCTCACGTCCCCCGCAGGCGTAAACTAACCGTGACGTCACCCGTTGGTTTCAACGCTGAGAAAATGAAGCCCGGATTTTGCTACTTCCTGGTCACCGTTTTGGATTTTTTTGGAGCCAGTGACGTAAAAAGCGTCATCAAACAGACTGGACCGGAGAGCAACTAGGGGCAGGATTGGCTGAGGACTCTCTTATCCCGCCCACATTTTACCGCAGAGGCTTCTGTTGCTGTCTATCAAGTATAGCCATGCCCCCTGGCTCCGCCAACTTGAACGATTTATTTAAAATTCAGTATTGATTTATTTTAAGATCGGCCACCTGATTTCTCATTTTGACCATGAAAACTAACAGGAAAAAAATCCTGAGCTGCAGAAAATCATTCTATCAAATTTTATTTTTTCCAAAAATGAATTGGGGTCTATGGAACAAAGGCTTTTTGGAGCCAACCCTAGCGGACGGCGTGATATTGCAAGTTTTTGACACTTCCGGGTTGGCTTCAATTCTGGAGCCAGATGCTACGTCCACTATAGATACAGTCTATGGTCCCCCGGCATTTTTGTTGTTTTGGTAACCCGGAAATGGATGCAGAAGAGACGCGGTGCCAGCTGCAGTCGCAGCAGATGGATCACGTCACAGCTTTACAAACAACTTCCAACTTAAGTTTTTATTTTATTTATTTATTATTATTGTATATTGATTCTCATGAGTCAATCTACAACCCGCGACCCCACCCGCAAGCTATTTTTCCCATCCAGATCCGAACCCAAGAAAAAAAAGTTTTTAAAAAACATCCGCAAATCAGCTGTTTTTGCGGGTACCCATTGGGTACCCACGGGTACCCGACCCAGTGCAGGACTCTGCCTCAGGGTGCAGGTATGTCATACAGCTCATAGTTGCTCTATTGTGATGCATATGTAAAATGTATTTTAGTATTTATTGAGATAAAGAATAACAATGTAACAATGTACGTATCAGAAAACGTGGATTTCTGGTGCTTGAGTGAAAGTTTCTTAAAGTTAATGACAAGAAAAGACTCCAAATCTGTAGATATCGTCCTGTCATATATTTTTTAAAAACACGATTTGATGGATCAAAATTGCATGTTGATGTTTTCTGGTTTTTAATAACTTCTATAAATCAAGTGAGTTAATCTTCTGGTTCCTAGATAGAATTTATATAATAATTTATAACTAAAACACACATTCACTGACTGCAGTATCTCTTGTTAAAATCCAATCTGCTCTCTGTCTTTATTTGATATCAGTTCTCCTTAAATTATATTGTAAGTTATACCAACATTTGAACATCATATGCTCTCTGCAGGATTATAAAAGCCTTTTGAGTCTGATTTGAATCAATTAAAATATCTTCTAGACTGCTCTGCTTTCCATGAATGAATGCAAATCAAAAGTTTACACTTCTGAGCAACAAGAATTTGAAAAAAATCATGATAAAGAGTTTCTATTCATTTAATCTCCATGTCATCCATTTAATGACAAAGTTTGAGAAGCAATCCAAGAACTGTTCTAATATCAATGTGACCAAAACAAAGATAATACAGAATGACCAGTTCAGCATCTAATATCTCTTTTTCAACATTCTCTCTCAACAGGGATGATACCAGGTAAGACACATTTACATGATGTGACAATGAAATTAAATTATATGGATACAGAACTATAAGTTTGTGGTTTATAAGTTTGTTTGCATTAATAAGTTAGTGTGGGTGAAAAGTGGACAAAATTATCTATGTGTGAAATGTAATTTGTTAATCAACAATAATTTGAAACTGAATGAAGTGACGGAACTGAATTTTTTTTCCACAGATGAGAACAAATAATCATTTAACATTGAAGTCATGCATTAATGAAGCAATTATAACTTCTCAGAGACTCACCTGTGATACTGTAATCTAATGAACAAGTGATGAATATTTCTTACACTATCTAAATTTTATGTTTATCTTCCCACTCAGGTTTTGTCATGGACGTCTATGAGGGTATGGCATGAACACACATCTGCACTGTTCTGATATGACAATATTTATGAGCCACAACATTAAGATCACACCTGCCCAACATGCTGTTCGTTCTGTGCGTGCCACCAAAAAAGCTCCACCTGCCAAAGCATTGATTCTGCACAGCCTCTGAAGAGGTCCTGTGATTTCTGTTAGCAGAGAGCTCTTTACGTCCTGAACTCCACAAAACGGAGCTGTCACTGATCACACTTGTTAAAGTATAAACATAATTAATGTTTAGTGTTGCCAGGGTCAGTGGATCAGTGGTTAGCACCGTCACCTCGCAACTACAAGATCCCCAGTTTGCATCCCAGCCTGGGACTGGATCTTTCTGCATGGAGTTTGCATGTTCTAACTGTTCACGTGTGGGTTTTCTCTGGGTTCTACAGCTTCCTCCCACAGTCCAAAAACATGCTGAGGTTCATTAGTGAATTTGGATCCAAATCTACAAGGGGAGATAAATGGTGTTAAGTGCAGTATAAACAGTATAAATGCTATGAATAGCATCAACTGTATGAACAGCATAGACAGTATGGACAGTGTAAGCAGCATTAATGCTATACATGCAGTGTACATACAGGATTAGCAGTATGAGTATAAATAGTAATAATAAATTGTATGAACAACAACAGATGGAGCATACATGCAGCATATGCACAGTATGAAGTCCAGGGTGAACAGGGATGGGGGAGGGGTGTTGGGATGTTGGGGCTGTCACTGTAGTGCAGAGTTCAGTAGAATGACAGCTGAGGGAAAGAAGCTGTTTATGAACACCTGCAATGACTGCGGTGACTAAGCTCTCACCTGTTTTCATGACGTCTACTTTTGAATGCAGGCGGTAAACTGAAATGTGGCTGAAGGTGAGGAGTTCAAAGTGTGGAAGAAACTCGATTGAATTACAAATTAGATTTCCAATTACTAGACACATTAAAGCCTCCATTCTTCTTTCAACCATTCAAATAAAACTGTTTTTTTTTTAACCAATAATAACATAAATGTCTTGCGATTTTTAAAGATTTTTTTTCAAAATTACAAAAATTATAGTTGCATTTTTCTGAGAATTGTTTCTATAAAAGAAACTTCTTCATGCAGAATATATCTGTAATACTGATAACACTGCAGTGACACAAAATGTAAAAAGTATTTAAAGATATACATTTATTTAGAAATGCCTTCAACAGTCATCTTTAGATATGATTGTTTAAGGCACTTCTAAATAAACATAAATTCTTATGTTTTACTGTTTGTGTTTTTTGTTTTTTTAAGGTCGTGCCGGCAGTGGGCATCAAAAACTAAAACTTAAGAGACGTAAACATAATCTTTTTCTGTGTTTGTTGTGAGCTGTCCTTCTACATCTGTAATTTTGGCACTGACCATCCACATTCATGTCATAAGGAAGTGGACAGTTCTCTGAATCTGTCCTTCTAATATTTGAAGAAATTATTAGAAATTACCTACATTTACATCACAACACAAGCTGTGAAAGCTAATTAATTATATTTTAATTACTTTTAACTTTAATTTGTCAGCCAACTGATTCAGATATACTAAAGAATTTGTGTATTTTTGTTGGACAGTCACTAAAAGTGGCAGTCACATGAATAAGATGTTCCTTCACAGAAAATTTTTAACTACAGACACAAATAGGTCTAAACGCATGTGCACAAATTTCAGCAACAAAAATGATTTAAAGTACAAATATATTTCTAAAGGTGATGAGGCAGATGAGGAATGAAATAACATTTAGTTTTTTTGTTTTGAAGTTGGGGATAGGAATCAGAACATGGATGCTCTATAAATATCTGTTAAAGCTCTGTGATATCAGAGTATGTAACTGGCTTCCTATAAATCTATTTACAGCACCTGTTCAGCGTCCTCGTCCTACCTTCGTGTCAACAGCAGCAGCAACTTCTGGTACACTATTGAATAACTGATTTGTACAGTTTATATATACTGGTTTGTATAGAGTATTTGTAATTCTGTTTCACACAAGAGCACAGACACAGAGGGAGGTACAGATTTAGTTAACACACAACACACACATTTGAAACAAGTGAATTTGGTCCAAACAACACGCAAAAAAAATATGTACAATATATGTTTTGTCAATATTTGAATAAAGTAGTTAGAAAATATATTTATATTCCAACTTTTTATGACAGGTATGCACCATAATTAGGACATTCCTGTGTGTATGTAATCTCTGAACTACGATAATTTGGTCCATAAACGTTCAAAGCTGAGACTAGAATGAACAGATGAACTTCAAACATGCTACAATTCAGCTGTACTTTAGTAAATTGATGTTGCATGTGAAAGCTGTTAATTTTCCATCTGCTGTGTAACTCTGTGTGTCTCCATATCTTCAGCCCCTCTTTTGCACAGATTTTTGCTGAAATCTGACAGTGCATCTCCTCCACTATGCTTTGATGTCAACGGAGCTGCTCTCCTTAAACTGCTGCACCACCCCAGCAGAGGTCAGTAATGTTCCTCCTCATTATCCTCCCTCACAGTCTTTATCTGCTCAGTCAACAAAACCCTGTTATTTAGTATGTTGTCCTCAGTGTGTCATAGACAGTGATTTCTATCTTTATCTGCCTAGTCTGTAGTGTGGTATTGAGCGGTATGTGGTCTGTTTTATTCCAGAGCTGTATGTGAACGGTGAGCTTGACTCAGTAACAAATGGGGGCTTCAAAAAGATTGTCGTCCACTTCACTGCTGATCAGCATGTTGAAGTTACCACCACAGGAGTCACTGTGCGAGTGGGGCAGAATGTAACACACCACACTGGACAGGATCCCATCGCAGTCGGAAGGTGAATTTGCATTGTAATGGTCTGGAATTACACAGTGATGAATCTGTACAGATGTGTGGTTGATTCTCACATCAGCAACAGCTTGACATGTTAATAAATCTAATTATTTATTATCTCATCAGTAGTTACATGAGAGAATTGATTTTTACTATGATGTTTGGTGCAGTTCAGCATAGTTTACATTTCAGTATTTGAAGTTTGCCAAGAAATGTTCTGAGACCTCACCCCTGAAAAACAGCAATTTGCTGTTTTTACATTTAGGTTTCTGTGCTGATTAAATGCGTATGGCTTTTATTAGTGCGTTGAAATGTCCTGGTGGACAGATTTTGTTACTTCTGAACTGAACAACACTATAGCTGCTATCTTTGGTCTCTGCTCTTTAATCAAAACCAAGCTTTGTGGCTGCAGGTTAGAGATTCATGATGTAAAGACATGAGAATAGTATCAATGTCTTGAAAACCTCAGAAAGAAATTAAAGTGGACCTCTAAAAATTTGAGGATTTTGGTTTTAAACAAGTGTCACTCTCACAAATGAGGCACTGAAAGCACAGATTGGTTATTTGTACAAAAAACACTCTTCAGCCTTCAAAAAGACAGGGCCCGACTTAAACTATTTATGATGCAGAATTTTTATCATTCGTAATTTTAAATTTTGAAACTGATGCTTACAGTCAAGCTCCTGTACAGCGATAATGCACTCAAACTGCTGATTTTAAATATGTTAGATGATAAAAACTCTAGTTTGATTGGTTGTCTGATTGTATTCAAATGTTTAGGCCCACATTAGCTTCTAACCTCTTCAAACTGACAGTAGAGCCATCTGAGTGATCAGGACGTTAAAAGAAGCTTCATGTTCTTCTAGTATGACAGTGATTCGGCGGGACAAGGAAATCGATGTTGCAGCTGCAGATGCTCGCCTGGTCATTTTAGTTCATCAGAAGAATGGCAAAGAATTGCTTTGGCCAGTTTTGAGACAGAAGCCGTCAGCCACCAACATGGAGGGAATTTTAGGTGGGTGAAAAGACTCAGTGAGTCTGTGAGTATGTCTTTGTGTGGCTTGGAAAACTGCTGCATTGGCTAGTGTGATTTAATATCAGCTACACTATATATTGCATGTGATGTTTGCACCCAGCTGCAGAAAAAATCACATAAATGAGGCAACCATTCTGTGGTTTGTTCCTTTAAGTCTTGCTTTATTGTTTGATTCTGTGTGTGCAGCTCTATTGCCAGCAGTTTATGAGGAGGTGCAGCAAGCTTCCCTCACAAAACTGAAGATCAAAGACCAGGAGATTTCTGCCACCAGGTACATTTACCTCCTTTGAGTTGTTATGTTTAAAAGATTTTTTTTTTTTGCCACAAAAAAGAAAGCTGTTTAAGAGTGCTACTGTTACTCCACTACATAAAAATACGTCACAAATTGTTGTCTCTCTTTTGTAGTGCCACTGCGGTTGACTATGGTGTTGTGTTTCCTCTGACAATGAACTGCTGGCTCATGTCTGCTGAGTCCGCCCTGCAGAGACGCCTGGATGACTTCTTTGTTGCGCAACTTTAACTGGTGACCATGTTGAAGAATTTGAAAATATTTCACGCAAAAGAAAATGAAGGCAATTAATACTTAGGAATTAAGGAAAATCAGTACCTAAACTTTCAGCTTGTAACTAGCATTGAGAAAGTAAAGCATCCTACATCTTGGATTGTCTGATATGAAGTTAATTGTTCTGCAGAAAAAACTGAATTACATGGCATCCACTTATCTTCCATAATGATCTGAACCTTCAGCCACTGGGCATTGGTTATCACTTTGCTTTGTAGTATCTGATCTGAGATATATGTTGAGATATATGTTGCTTATTAGAATAGATGTGTTTTTTTGCTGAAGGAAGTCATTTCTGTGATTAGATTGGGGATCATTATGTCCAGGTAAAGATAATTGTTCTTTGGGGCTCGAATGAGACTTTGGGTGTCTTAATGATAGGGGGTTGTTCTGCAGGGTCTTGTTCCATGACCAGATGTCTTTTAATTAGGAAACATATATTGTGACCTCATACTTGTCCAAAACATATAAATATGATCTCAGATTGCTGTTCGGGGAGATTCATTTGGCCGGATTCTCCCAGACAGTCTCTCTGTCTGATCGATGCTGTTCTTCCTTATAATAAACTCATTATTAAGCAAGTCAGTGTCAACGGACGTTTCTTCTCCGCCTGCACATCACGGACATCAGAGAAACTACGACAGCTTCAAGTTTATTACTAGTAATATTAATAATCCTTTTTAATGTGGACTTTTTTGATTTCTCCTTTGGGTGGTTGTCCCTCTCTGTAATATGTGAAAGTGTGACGGAGCAGTGGTGAACGCAAGCGGAGAACACACAGGAGCACAGCACTGGTGGTGTGGGTGGCAGCAGAGAATGGCTATGGTGGTCTGGAGAATGTCTGGGGGGGCAGCTGGTCCACTGAGTGAGGCTGGGTGGAATCCAAAGGCAGGCCGGGGAGAGTCTGAGAGGTGGTGAGATGGCAAGGCTGGGGGAAATCCAGAGAGGAGGGGTCAGGGTAATCCTGGACGCAGGGCGCCCACCCCGCAGCGCCCCCGAGACCCCACCCACCCCAGGACAGCACCAGGCCTGGACGGAGGCCCCCAGCCAGCAGAAACTGGACTCCAGTGGCGGCACGCAGGCCAGGATGAGCCTGTGCCCAGATGAGCCAGAGCCACCCCCCAGAGAGATCACCCAGCCCCCAGGCCAGACCCCCCGGCCGCAGGGGGCCACAGGCCCCCCCCAGGAGAGGGAGAGGAGCGAGGAGGAGCGGGCAGGCAGGAGAGGAGGGAGGAGGAGGGAAGCAGAGCGGGAAGGGACAGGGGAGCAACGGAGGGACCGACCCACCCCAAGCCCCAGGACCAGCCAGGCGCCCCAGAAGAGATCAGCTGCCGACACCCCCGAGGCCCCGGGAGAGTCTGCAGACCCAGCAGATCCAGAGCTCAATGGGGGAGACACCGGAGACATCCACCCCCAGGGAGAAGGGCCATCCCGACTCCTCAGAGCCAGAGAGCAACCCCGGGAACCATAGGGAAAGGACACCACCAGTGCATGCACACGGCCTTGAAGTCCATGGTGCTATCAATCTTTGAGAGTTGGAGGGTTAATAAACTGAAATAAAGCAGAGGAAAGTCAGACCATACGCACAGACAGAACAGGTATTACAATTTTTTTTTTTTTTACGGAGGCAGTGGCATACGCCCACATACAAGCAAGAGCTATAGATTAATATTTAATGAATTTATAAATGGAGACCATTTTTCTTTAAATGAGTCCAATTTTTTTTTCTGGGTAGCAGATATTCTCTCCAGTGAAATGTGTTCTGTGTTTACTGGCTATCCGCTACTTTTCAGATACGCTTGCGTCATAGTTTCGTATTTTCATTGACACGCATGCGCCACACGTGGCAACGAAGCTAGTGACCCTACTATTCCTGTTGCAGCAAAATATCATCAATCACCACCGAGTTGAAGAAACAATTATCGAGGACACATTACGGCACTTTATTTACTTCCCGGCTTGGTCTCTGTTTACAACTTTTGCCGCAAGTGCGCATGCCCACTGTTTTTTCTTCTGTTTGCGCATGTTGCGCGCGATCGTTTTAGAAACTGTTAAGCGTTTTGTCTTGGCGTGGATGGGGCCTTAGACACTGCTCCCGCGCTTTCCCTACAGGTTTGGACTGCATCAGTTTTATGGACTCGTCTGCTTTTTCCCCTTTGTGGATTTACCCTTTGGACTCAGTTGTTTGGATGGACCTCAGTTTGTTTTCACCCACAGTATTGGTTTCCCCATGTGTGAGTACTTTCCCTTAGTTCAGTTGTTTTTTTTCAGTTGCTTGGTTTTGCTTTGCGACCACAGTCCGGTTTTCGGTTTTGTTGTAGTTGAATAAACCCCTTTTTCTTTAACTCCTGTTGCCTGCCTGTTGTGTCTGTGCTTGGGTTCTAAATGCCCCATTTCCTAACATGTGCACAGGTTGATGTGGTCAGTTACAGGAAGACATTAAGAGAAACTGGCATTGAAACCATGGAGGGCTGAAGGACTCAACATATGAGTCAAAAACATAATCATCCCATACCTCTATTAATGCAATCTGTGGCTTTACATATTGTTGCCTTTGTGGTTTTTAAGAGATTACTGTGTGGTTGGTTGTTGTTTGATAAATGCTGATGATTTGACAATGTTGGAGGTACATGAAGAATGTGAATTATTGAGAAGCCACAACTGTTTGACATGTTAATTGTACAATGCATAGGTTTTCTAATTTATGTTTATTTGTCACTGGCCTCTCAATGTCCTGTGGCTCATATGGCACATCATATGTATTAAAGCTGACCTAATTCAAAGATCTCAAAAAAAATGTAATGCTTTAATTGTGTTAGTCAGTTACAGGCTGACTTCAAATTTAAATGCATATCTTGTACACTGTATACAGTTCCCTCAGAATAATTTTGAAATGCATCAGTGTTTTAATGTATTGTGGTATCTGATCTGTTACATGTATTACTTAATAAGTTAGTAGACTGGAATCTGTTTTGTTTGTTATAGTATTTGAAAGGAGATGCAGTGTTTGCTCTGGTGTCTCTGACCACAGATGGAACCTGCATTATATTCAACCCATGCCATGGGAATGTGTTCTCCTGTTTACAGAGCCCTGTTGGAGGTGTTTTTATGAGGGTTCTTCTGTCTAAAATACTGATTTAGGGATTCTTCAGCTGTTGTAGATAAGGGGGATTTGTTTGGGGATACTCCTCACTTGTTTCCCATGTGTTAGACAATAAATAACCATATGTTGTACTCATTTACATGTTAAAACCTATAAAACCTGATTACTGGTCAGTGTCGGGAGGGATTCAATTGGCCGACTCCTTCCAGGCAGGTTCTGTCTGTACTGATGCTGCTCTTTCCTTTAATAAAATACTTTTAAAGAAAGTCAGTGTCACGGACGTCACTCCTTCACCTGCACATCACGGACACCAGAGAGAGAAACAACGACAGTATTCTTAAAACAAAACAGGAATGGTAAAAATCAGTGCAGTCAGAAACAGAGAGCTACCACGGACAAGTTGCTTAATGCAGTTTGTGATTACTGCAGACGAGCATTTATTTTGATCTTGTCCTGGTTTCACCATTTCATTTTGCTTTAAACATGCTTTGAACAATCAATATGGTAATCAGGCAAATTAGTTTTGCACTTTTACACTGTCTGGCGAGCCACATGAACACGACTTTTAAAATAATTTCTTGAAATAGATTTAGAAGAACTTATTGACCAATCTCCAGAAATGCTGAAAGATTAATTTCACATAATGCAACACAATAGCCAGGGATGGGAATCTTCCGCGGTGCGCTTCCGTGGACTTCCGCGTATTTCATTTCAAGTTTGAACACTTTATTGTTGCTAATACTCCCGCGAGATGGTAACGCCGTTAATGATAGCTTGTTAACGACGTTAACAACCTGTCGTTCGATTGTAAACGGCCCAGCAATTGGAAGTTGCAGCGCCGCCACGACCGCGCCGAACCACCACTTCCACCCCCCCCCTCCCGTTCTGCTGGAAACGGAACTTGTTATTCCCATCCCTGAATAGCTTCTTTGACATGATCAGAGTTGTTTTTCCAAACTTCAGAAGGCAGTTTCCATAGCAAGAGAAGACTCTACACAAGTCTTCACAGACCAAGTAGAACTCTTTGTAACAAGTAAACTGAACCTCGTTTGTAGCAGAGGTTTTTGTGTGTTTTTGCTGAATTTCCGATAAATCCCTCCTTTTGGGGGGAGTGCTTTAGTGTGTGTAAGTGTGCGTGGGCTGAAAGGGAGAAATAAGAGTTTGCCCCTATTATGTACACATTAATGCTGTCTTTGTTTGTTTGAGTTTAAAAGACAGCTTCAGCTGCCTGGGTTGCACTCTGGTGGGACGCATCATGGAGAGAACTGTGGTGCAGCTAACCCTCTTTGGGCTGCTGCTGGCTTTGGCTACCACACTACCAAACAAGGTAAGGTTGCAAAACTTCAGGGACAGAGCACAACACTGCAAGGACACTGACTCGATCGAACATGTCTATATTTTCGCACCGCAATTTCATTTTCCCAGATTTTTTAGATTTCACCTGATTTGTGCATGATTTTTATTTCTTTCTCTCTTTGTTTCGTCTCTGCATCTTTCGGTCAGTTGCAACACACTGAACTCTGCCTCTGATAAAGATTAGAAAAAGCAGGTTGAAGGACCTCTTGGCTCTTTACCTTCAGAGTTGCTTCATGGTGTGTGTGTGTGTGTGTGTGTGTGTGTGTGTGTGTGTGTGTGTGTGTGTGTGTGTGTATAAATTTGATTTATATTGAAGCATTCAGTTTTAAGATAAATCAAACTTTGGTGTTCACTTAGCTCTCAAAGCACTTACACAAAATAAAACACACATGCATTTAAACAGGAGCAACAGATTGTGGAAGGAAAATGAGCGTTAAACTATGTAGAATTACGGATATATGTAAAAGAACATATGAAAACCTTGTTTATGACTGGGACAGGGTTGCATTTAGGGTTATAAAAGTAGTATTTAAAGTTAAGTGTTATGGCAAGTCTCAAAGAAATTACTATAAAATGAAGAGATAGAATCATGAGTGTGTATGTGTTTTTATGCATATGTCCATATGAGGACCACAGATTTTGAGCAGTGCGAACAATTTACTTTTTAAGGTTTCGGGTTTGGTTTACTTTTTGTTAGAGTTAGATTTGGGTCATGGTTGAGGTTTGGGATTGATCCGTGATGGTTAGGATGATGGAATGTCAGTGATTGTATTCACAAAGATAGAGGTACCAACAAAGAACCCATTTTGGGAACAAAGATTCCCATAAATCATGAAATTCTATGCTGAAAACATGGTTTAACATTTGGGTAGACGAGATTTAGGTTCTTGTTCAGGCTGGGTTAAGCCACTGGGGACTTGATTTTATTTGGTAAAAAGTTATCTGAACTTTATAATAAAAAACTTAATATTATATTAAGGTTTTAATGAAGATTTGGTTAAGGTATAATTATTGTAAGTTAGCACTGCAATGTCTTGCTAAGTGATATGTTGCTGAGACGGACATTCAAACAGTCACATTGTTGGAGTCAAATCCCTTTTCGGCACAAATAACAGAGTGTAAATCTTTAGCTGATGAGTGTAAGTCTGATGTGTGTGCCATGAATGTGGGGATATTAGGACTGTGGACCTGCACAGCCAATGTGAAATGAAAACATTTTGTGAAAAAAAATAACACAAATGAGGTGTTTCTACCGCTGCACCAATGAGATCTCACCCATCAGCCTTTGGTCATCTGGTCATCAGCCAGTTTGATTAGTCAAGCTATTTGTTTGTTTTTTGTGAAACATGTCTTCTGTGTTTGCTCAGGATGACTGGGACATCTACAGCTTTCACATCAACTCTACAGTGACCGATCGCTATGCCACCACTGTCATCACAAGCCGTGTGGCCAATCGCATGGATGAGTCAAAGGAAATAGAATTCCACGTTAGGATTCCAAAGAATGCCTTCATCAGTAAATTCAGAATGTATGTAGAAAAAGAGAAGCTCTGTGGACATCTAGAGGCATTTTCAAATACAAACCTGTACATTAAAGAATCACAAGAAAAACACTGCAGGCAAATAGGGATAATAAATAATGTCTTTCTTGGTCCTCTTCAGGTTTATAGATGGCCAGGCATATGATGGTATTGTGAAAGCTAAGGAGCAGGCTCAGAAACAGTATACTGAAGCTGTATCTCGTGGCCAAAGCGCTGGGATTGTCAGGTATATGTAAACATGTTGTATTTGTCAATGAACCGTATGTGTTTTTCAGGATACGTCACACAAATTACTGAGGATGTTTTTTGACCACGCAAATGTTTTCTTTTTTCTTGCACAATTTCATTTATCCAGGTCTCTATAATATTTCAAATGAAACAAGAAGAACAGCAAAATCACATTTTTCACAGTTCATGTCCTCACTATAGGCATATATGTTTGATGCAATTAAATGCAACTATTATTGTCTTTGCTTTAGCTCTGTAGGCAGGACTCTGGAAGAATTCAAGACTTCTGTTACTGTGGCTGCTCACCAAAAGGTCACCTTTGAACTCACATATGAGGAACTGATGAAACGTACCCTTGGGAAGTATGAGCTGCAAATCCATGCTCGACCGATGCAGCCTGTCAAAGACTTCAAGGTACCTCTCCTGTCCATGTATTTAGTGATCATCAAAGAAAACCATGCTGGGATAATAGTGTTTCTAACTGCTTATTTTAATGCACTTAATGTCAGATTGATGTGCTCATTCATGAGAAAGCTGGCATCAGTTTCATCAATGTGAAAGGAGGACTAAGCACCAAAGCCCTGGCTAATGCCATCACCAAAGAACAAGCAGACAAACAGGTAAAGCATGCAACGATTCTCGTTCTTGTTTTAGCTTATATTCAATTCAGCTGCTGTTGTATTATGGCTTGTATTAGCTACACACGTGGACAAAATTGTTGGTACCCCTCAGTTAAAGAAGGAAAAACCCACAATTCTCACTGAAATCACTTGAAACTCACAAAAGTAACAATAAATAAAAATTTATTGAAAATTAAATAATCAAAAACAGCCATTACTTTTGAATTGTTAATTAACATAATTATTTAAAAAAACAAACTAATGAAACAGGCCTGGACAAAAATGATGGTACCTCTATAAAAGATTGAAAACTATTTGACCAGAGTGACATGATTAACTCAGGTGTGTCATTTAATTGACATCACAGGTGTTTCCAAACTCATAATCAGTCAGTCTGCCTATTTAAAGGGAGACAAGTAGTCACCCTGCTGTTTGGTGAAAAGGTGTGTACCACACTGAACATGGACAACAGAAAGCGAAGGA
Organism: Acanthochromis polyacanthus; assembly: GCF_021347895.1. Classification (NCBI taxonomy): domain Eukaryota; kingdom Metazoa; phylum Chordata; class Actinopteri; family Pomacentridae; genus Acanthochromis; species Acanthochromis polyacanthus. The sequence continues at coordinate 13,024,451 of NC_067117.1, read as the reverse complement.
GAGAATTGTCCCAGGACATCCGAAAAAAAATGATAGACAAACATCTTAAAGGTAAAGGCTATAAGACCATCTCTAAACAGCTTGAAGTTCCTGTGACAACAGTGGCTCATATTATTGAGAAGTTCAAGACCCACGGGACAGTAGCCAACCTCCCTGGACGTGGCCGCAAGAGGAAAATTGATGACAAATTGAAGAGACGGATCGTTGGAATTGTATCCAAAGAGCCCAGAGCAACCTCCAAAGAAATTAAAGGTGAACTCCAAGGCCAAGGTACATCAGTGTCAGATCGCACCATTCGTCGTTGTTTGAGCCAAAGTGGACTTCATGGGAGACGACCAAGGAGGACACCACTGCTGAAAAAAACTCATAAAAAAGCCAGACTGGAATTTGCAAAAATGCATGTTGACAAGCCACAAAGCTTCTGGGAGAATGTCCTTTGGACAGATGAGACCAAACTGGAGCTTTTTGGTAAGGCACATCAACTCTATGTTCATAGACTCAAAAACCAAGCATACGAAGAAAAGAACACTGTCCCTACGGTGAAACATGGAGGAAGCTCAGTAATGTTTTGGGGCTGCTTTGCTGCATCTGGCACAGGGTGTCTTGAAAGTGTGCAAGGTTTGATGAAATCTGAAGACTATCAAGGCATTCTGGAGAGAAATGTGCTGCCCAGTGTCAGAAAGCTTGGTCTCAGTCGCAGGTCATGGGTCTTCCAACAGGACAACGATCCAAAACACACAGCCAAAAACACCCAAGAATGGCTGAGAGAAAAGCGTTGGACTATTCTAAAGTGGCCTTCTATGAGCCCAGATCTGAATCCCATTGAACATATGTGGAAGGAGCTGAAACATGCCATTTGGAGAAGACACCCATCAAACCTGAGACAACTGGAGCTGTTTGCTCAAGAGGAGTGGGCCAAAATACCTGTTGACAGCTGCAGAACGCTCATTGACAAATACAGAAATCGTTTAATTGCAGTGATTGCCTCAAAAGGTTGTGCAACAAAATATTAAGTTATGGGTACCATCATTTTTGTCCAGCCCCATTTCATTAGTTTGTTTTTTTAAATAATTATGTTAATCAACAATTCAAAAGTCCATCCATCCATCCATCTTCTTCCGCTTCATCCGAGGTCGGGTCGCGGGGGCAGCTCTCTCAGCAGTGATGTCCAGACCTCCCGATCCACGCACACCTCCTCCAAACTGTCAGGGGGGATCCCGAGGCGTTCCCAGGCCAGCCGAGAGACATAGTCCCTCCAGCGTGTCCTAGGTCTTCCCCGGGGTCTCCTCCCAGTGGGACGTGCCTGGAACACCTCCCGAGGGAGGCGTCCAGGGGGCATCCGAAACAGATGCCCAAGCCACCTAAGCTGGCTCCTCTCAATGCGGAGGAGCAGCGGGTCTACTCCGAGCTCCTCCCGGGTGACCGAGCTCCTCACCCTATCTCTAAGGGAGCGCCCAGCCACCCTGCGGAGGAAACTCATTTCGGCCGCTTGTATCCGCGATCTTGTCCTTTCGGTCATGATCCAGTTTTCATGACCATAGGTGAGGGTGGGAACGTAGATCGACCGGTAAATCGAGAGCTTTGCCTTCTGACTCAGCTCCTTCTTCCCCACAACAGTCCGATACAACGCCCGCATCACTGCAGACGCTGCACCGATCCGTCTGTCAATCTCTCGCTCCATCCGCCCCCCACTCGTGAACAAGACCCCGAGATACCTGAACTCCTCCACTTGGGGGAGGGACACCCCACCGACCTGAAGGGGGCAAAGTACCTTTTTCCGGTCGAGAACCATGGCCTCGGATTTGGAGGAGCTGATCCCCATCCCGGCCGCTTCACACTCGGCTGCGAACCGCCCCAGTGCGCACTGAAGGTCCTGATTCGATGAAGCCAACAGGACAACGTCATCTGCAAACAGCAGAGACGAGATCCTGTGGTTCCCGAACCGGACTCCTTCCGGCCCCTGACTGCGCCTAGAAATTCTGTCCATAAAGATAACGAACAGAACCGGAGACAAAGGGCAGCCCTGGCGGAGACCGACGCGCACCGGGAACAGGTCCGACTTACTGCCGGCTATACGGACCAAACTCCTACTGTGGTCATACAGGGATCGGACCGCCCTTAACAAAGGGCCCCGAACCCCATATTCCCCCAGAACCCTCCACAAGACACCCCGAGGGACACGGTCAAACGCCTTCTCCAAGTCCACAAAGCACATGTGGACTGGTTGGGCGAACTCCCATGAACCCTCGAGGATCTGCTGGAGGGTATAGAGCTGGTCCAGTGTTCCGCGACCAGGACGAAAACCACACTGCTCCTCCTGGATCCGAGGTTCGACTATCGGCCGGATTCTCCTCTCCAGTACCCTGGAATAGACTTTACCAGGGAGGCTGAGAAGTGTGATTCCCCTATAGTTGGAACACACCCTCCGGTCCCCCTTCTTATACAGAGGGACCACCGCCCCGGTCTGCCAGTCCAGAGGTACCGTCCCCGACCGCCACGCGATGCTGCAGAGACGTGTCAACCAGGACAGTCCCACAACATCCAGAGACTTCAGATACTCAGGACGGATCTCATCCACCCCCGGAGCCTTGCCACCGGGTAGCTTGTAAACCACCTCAGTGACTTCAGCCCGGGTGATGGGCGAGTCTCCCCCGGCATCATCAGTCTCTGCTTCCTCTCCGGAAGACGTGACGGCGGGATTGAGGAGATCCTCGAAGTATTCCTTCCACCGTCCAACAACGTCCCCAGTCGAGGTCAACAGCTCCCCACCCGCACTGTAAACAGTACTGGTGAGGTACTGCTTCCCCCTCCTGAGGCGCCGGACGGTTTGCCAGAATTTCTTCGAGGCCGACCGATAGTCCTCCTCCATGGCCTCTCCGAACTCCTCCCAGACCCGAGTTTTTGCCTCTGCGACCGCCCGGGCTGCAGCACGCTTAGCCTGCCGGTACCCTTCAGTTGCCTCAGGAGTCCTGCAGGCCAACATGGCCCGGTAGGATTCCTTCTTCAGCTTGACGGCATCCCTTACCTCCGATGTCCACCACCGGGTTCGGGGATTGCCGCCACGACAGGCACCAGAGACCTTGCGGCCACAGCTCCGAGCGGCCGCATCGACAATGGAGTAGGAGAACAAAGTCCACTCAGACTCTATATCTCCCACCTCCCTCGGGATCTGTGAGAAGCTCTCCCGGAGGTGGGAGTTAAAGTCACTCCTAACAGAGGGTTCCGCCAGCCGTTCCCAACAGACCCTCACGATACGCTTGGGCCTGCCAGGTCTAACCAGCTTCTTCCCCTGTAGGCGGATCCAGCTCACCACCAGGTAGTGATCGGTCGACAGCTCCGCCCCTCTCTTCACCCGAGTGTCCGAGACACGCGACCGGAGGTCAGAAGACACGACTACAAAGTCGATCATCGACCTCCGGCCTAGGGTGTCCTGGTGCCACGTGCACTTATGGACACCCCTGTGCTCGAACATGGTGTTCATGATGGACAAACTGTGACTCGCACAGAAGTCCAACAATTGAGCACCACTCGGGTTCAGATCGGGGGGCCGTTCTTACCAATCACCCCCCTCCAGGTCTCACTGTCGTTGCCCACGTGGGCGTTGAAGTCCCCCAGCAGGACAATGGAGTCCCCGGTCGGAGCACTATCCAGCACCTTTCCCAGGGACTCCAAGAAGGCCGCATACCCCCCACTAGTGTTCGGGCCGTAGGCCACGACTACGGTGAGGAGCCTGTCCCCAACCCGAAGGCGTAGGGACGCGACCCTCTCGTCCACCGGGGTGAACTCCAACACGAGGCGACTAAGCTGGGGGCAATGAGCAGTGCCACCCCAGCCTGCCGCCTCACCCCGCGGGGAACTCCAGAATAATGGAGCGCCCAACCCCTTTCCAGAGGGGCGGTTCCAGAGCCCAAGCCGTGCGTGGAGGTGAGGCCGACTATATCTAGTCGGTAGCGCTCAACCTCCCGCACCAGCTCAGGCTCCTTCCCCGCCAGTTTGGTGACGTTCCACGTCCCCACAGTAAGTGGTCGTGAACGCGGGCCGGGCCGCCGAGGCACCCCGCCTCGACCGCCGCCCTGTCCACTTTGCACCCGACCCCTACGGAACCCTCTGTGAGTGGTGAGCCCACAGGAGGGCGGACCCACGTCGTCCTTTCGGGCTAAGCCCGGCCGGGTCCCGTGGGCGGAGACCCGACCACCAGGCGCTTGCATACGAGCCCCAACCCCAGGCCTGGCTCCAGGGTGGGGCCCCGGCTGCGCCATACCGGGCGGCATCACGGTCCTTATGTTTTTAACTGCCATACGGGTCATTAAGTTTTACGGGGGCTAAGCCCCCAACCCTCCTCCTTTATCCGGGCTTGGGACCGGCATCGGCAGGACACCTGCCGGTACCTGCCGGTGGCGGAGTTCAATTCAAAAGTGATGGCTGATTTTGATTATTTAATTTTCAATAAATTTTTATTTATTGTTACTTTTGTGAGTTTCAAGTGATTTCAGTGAGAATTGTGGGTTTTTCCTTCTTTAACTGAGGGGTACCAACAATTTTGTCCACGTGTGTAAATTAAACATGACGGTGGTGTCACTTATTGCGTTCACTGTTCATGTTAAAATGATGTCTGTTGATACTGTTCGCTGTACAATCTATACAAACCACTGACTCCTGTGTCTGGGAACATTAATTAGAATTTTTCTGTTTCCAGGCATGGGTGCATTTCTATCCAACAGAGGACCAACAGAAAACTTGTGACAGCTGCGGAGTGGATGGTATGAATGGAGATCTAGTTATTGTTTATGATGTAAACAGGGACACCACACTGGGAGACATCAAGGTAAAACAAGTGTTATTTTCCTGAAAGCGTTCTACTGTGAATTAGCGCTGTACAAACAAAAATATATCAGCTCACATGAATTAATTTGATATGTTTTCCTGTCATTTCAGTAACTTTCAGCCAGTCTAACTTCTTTCTTCTTATTCCCTTGAAGAAATCTGATGGGTACTTTGTTCATCACTTTGCTCCAACTGGTCTTTCCCGAATACCAAAAAATGTTGTCTTTCTTATTGATCAAAGTGGCTCAATGCATGGCAGAAAAATAGAGCAGGTACAGAATTTAAAGAGCATGTGTTTGGCACAGATTATCAACATCTCTCTCAGATTAACATTACAGCCAAATACATGATTTCAGAATAAACACAAACTAACATGTAACATAACTATTATATTATTTCTGACTTGAATAATAATGTTATTGTGTTCATGCTGTTCTTGCCCAGACACGAATCGCATTAATCCACATCTTAAATGACCTGGCTGAAGATGACTACTTTGGTCTTATCACTTTTCATAGTGGCATTAATCACTGGAAACAAGAACTTGTTCAGGCCAGCAGTGTAAATGTGGAGAGCGCCAAGAATTTTGCAAGGACAATAGGAGCTGCAGGAGGTGATATTTTTCAATCAATATTTTCATTTTGGAATATGAACATATGGAAGCAGAATGACAGTAACAAACCACATTTTGTTGCATTTCAGGCACAGACATTAACCAAGCAGTGCTGAAAGGAGCAAGTATGCTGAATGCACATCCAAGACAAGGTTCAGCATCTATCCTTATACTTCTCACAGATGGAGATCCAACCTCAGGTTATAATAAAGCACACTTGCACACAAATACTTTTAGAAATGTAGACTGTCATAAAAATACCGATCACACATTTGGTTGCACTACATGTAACAGGAGCAATGGAGACGATTGTCATTTACATGCATAAAGTCTGCATGCGGGAGCTTGGGGTGGATGGTTGGGTCAACAAAACATTGGATTTACACTGGAGAACCTGCTGGATTTCTGTTTCAAAGCAATTATCAGCAATGCTTCTTTCAACCATTCCATTAACCATGACAATGAAGGACATCTTGACTTTTTTGTGTTTAACCCAAATCAAATCTTTGTCATAGTGCTGTCAAATCTTACAATATGAATTCAGTGCTCAAATGACCATGTCTTGTGTCCTTGCAGGCGAGACAAATATTGAAGTGATACAGTCCAATGTCAGAAGGGCCATTGCAGATAAATTCCCACTCTACTGTCTTGGTTTTGGTTTTGACGTCAATTTTAAGTTCCTTGAGAAAATGTCACTACAGAACAATGGTGTGGCAAGACGAATTTATGAAGACTCTGACGCTGATTTGCAGCTGAAGGTATGTTCCTCACCTTTTCAATAAACTTTTCACAATGCAATATTTCCATTTCTATTGAAGAAATTAATGTTTGGCTGCTGTGTAAAAGTGAAACATTCATCTGGTGTGTATATTATATGTATGCAGGGTTTCTATGAAGAGGTAGCTACTCCTCTGTTGACAGACCTGACACTGCTCTATGCTGGTGGAACCAATCTTACCCAGACTAACTTCAGCATGTATTATAATGGCTCTGAGATCGTGGTGGCTGGTCAGATCACTGACAATGACGTGGAAACTTTCACTCCACAAGTTGTGGCCATTTCGGTAAATCTTCATTCTTACTGCACCACAGTTGTAATGACTTTTGTGAAAGTTGTTGAAATTAAAGTTCTCTTGAATTTTGACAGGGGAATAGAAGGGTAACCTTTTCTGGCACAAACACCTCTGTGGAGTCGACTGGAACGGAGTCTGGTGCCCACATCCAGAGGGTTTGGGCCTACCTCACAGTTAAACAGCTTCTGGAGAAAGAGTAAGTGTGACATCTGCTGTCTTTTCTCTTTGTTCTTGTTGGCCAACCATTATTTATTATTTTTTGTATTCAGTCAGTAATTTGTTGAGAATGTCAGACTTTTAAATGACTGTTTTTTTCTGACTTGAGTTCAAAATCCAAAAGATTTTAATTTGAAACAGTCGTGTTTAGTTCCTGTTCATATATGCAGTATCCAGGGATAATAGTGAAAGATTTACTGGTCAAAATTGGTTGGATCTTCAATTTCACACAGAAGTAAATAAAAGTAGGCCTCTCATTTGTCTCTGATAATTGTTGTAAGTTGTGTCCATGTTTCAAAACACACATGACAACATAACAATTTATGGCACAGGCTGCAGTTATCTGGACCTGAGAAAGAGAAGGTGAAGAAAGATGCTTTGGAGTTGTCACTTCAGTATAGCTTTGTGACCCCACTCACATCCATGGTGGTCACCAAGCCTCCAGGGGAGAACACAGATGTGCTTCATAAACCCAAGGAAGGTGAAGCACCAGAGAGGCAGGCCAATACCAGGACTCCTCAATACCATTTTCGTCTTAACTCATCTCCGATACACCAGACACCAGGTTTTGGTGAGCAACATAAATGTGAACAAAACAAAGAAGTGCAGAATGAATGGCTCGGCATCTAATGTCTCCTTTTCAATATTCTCTCTAAACAGGGGTGATGCCAAGTAAGACACATTTGCATGATGTGATAGTGAAATTACAGTGCATGGATACAGAACTATAAGTTTGTGGTTTGTAAGTTTGTTTGCATTAACAAATTAGTGTGTGTGAAAACTGAGCATAAATATGTATGTGTGAAATGCAATTCATTGAATGAGCATAAAAACTAAAGCTGGGCTGCACAGTGACGTAGTGGTTAGCACTTTGGCCTTGCAGCAAGAAGATCCCCATTTCAAATCCCAGCCTGGGCCTGGGATCTTTCTGCACGGAGTTTGCATGTTCCCCCTGTGCATGCGTGGGTTTTCTCCGGGCACTCCAGCTTCCTCCCACAGTCCAAAAATATGCAGAGGTTAATTGATTATTCTAAATTGCCCGTAGGTGTGAATGTGAGTGTGATTGTGGGTCTGTATATGTAGCCCTGCGACTGGCGACCTGTCCAGGGTGTCCCCTGCCTTCGCCTGAGTCAGTTGGGATAGGCTCCAATCCTCTGCGACCCTAGTGAGGATAAAGCGGTGTATAGAGAATGGATGGATGAAAAACTTGAGCTGAGGTTCAGAAGTAGGACCACACCTCAATCACTCCCCTTCCTGTCATACATACCACTTTGCCCTTCCCACTTGTTTGTTCTCGCCTCTCATGGCGCAAGGTGTCGACGTAAAGGAAAAACAGTTAAGTTCTTAAGGACAAACTATCTGTCTTAATCTAGCTGGCTACAACACGCCTGAGTGCAGATACCTGCACAGTCACTTCTGCAGCAGCGGTCAATCTTGACTGGCCTGCCCTCACAACCATTTTGTACCACATGTCATCAACTTCTTGCCATGATTCCTAGCACCTCGATGCCACTGTCACTAACTCTGACCCCTGCATCAACAACTCTCCGCTTTTACACACCAGGATGCCAGATTCCCAGTCAGTCTCAGTGCAGACACCAGCAGGTAACCTGCAGACACCAGCAGGTAACCTGCTGGTTTCCTTCTGACTAAACTTTTCCCTCCACACCGCATCAGCTCAACTCAGTGATCACCAGCATAACCATCCTTTGCATCCAATAAACAATTAAGCTTTAAATGGATGGTGTGGTCCTTGCTAGTGAATCAGCAATAGTTTACAAAGGAATGAACTGACTGAAATGATTAATTTGTTTTTCACAAGTAAGAGCAAATAATTATTTAATGCTAAATTAATGCATCAATGAAACAATTTTTATTTCTATCATGCTGCAACAGTTTACAATACAATCCAGCACTAATGCAAGGTCATTTATCATTCTCTTTTCAGCAAATGTTAGCTTGCCAAATGTGAAAATAGATATTATATTTTGCATACAACGTGTGTGTGTGTGTGTGTGTATATATATATATATATATATATATATATATATGTATAAATTTTCTCTCTGTATTTTCTCCATGTAAATTATTTTGAACACAGACAGTCATCTGCAAAGATGCATCAGATAAATTTGAATCAAAGCCACAAAGTTACATGAAAATAGATGTTCAATATTTCCAGAAGTTTAGCTAATAGATGCCGAACCAAAATATGAATTTATATATTAAATGTTTTACCAGTTTATGCATTAATTCACACAGTCAGTTGAATGTTAAATTTCTAACCAAACCCTGTATGGATCAGCAAAACTTTGAGACATCTCTCTCTAAAACACACTTGAGGCCACACTTCAAGCCAATTTACAGGACATGATGTCCTTAGAGTAAATTTGTAGCTGTCATGACACTGTATTATTTCATCTTTGTCTTTTTAGGGGGAGGAGGCTATGGGAGAGGCTATGGTGGGGCTGCAGGTATGTCATATGGCTCATAGTTGCTCTATTATGATGTGTATGTAAAATGTATTTTACTGTTTATTGAGATAGACAATTACAGTGTAACAATGTACACATCAGAAAAGATGTGGATTTCTGCTGCTTGAGTAAAGGTTTCTTAGAGATAATAAAAAAAAATCCAAGTTGGTAATATATTTAAAAAAAACCACAATTTGATGGATCAAAATTGCATGTCGGTATTTTCTCCATGTAAATTATTTTGAACACAGACAGTCATCTTCAAAGATGCATCAGATAAATTTAAATCAGCGCCAGAAAGTTACATGAAAATAGATGTTCAATCTTTCCAGAATTTTCGCCAATTGATGCCTAATCAAAATATTAATGTATATATTAAATGTTTTGCCAGTTTATGCATTAATTCAGACAGTCAGTTGAAATGTATTTTAGTATTTATTGAGATAAAGAATAACAATGTAACAATGTACGTATCAGAAAATGTGGATTTCTGGTGCTTGAGTAAAAGTTTCTTAGAGTTAATGACAAAAAAAACTCCAAATCTGTAGATATCGTCCTGTCATATATTTTTTAAAAACACGATTTGATGGATCAAAATGCATGTCAGCATTTTCTGGTTTTTAATAACTTCTATAAATCAAGTGAGTTAATCTTCTGGTTCCTAGATAGAATTTGTAAAATAATTTATAACTAAAACACACTTTCACTGACTGCAGTATCTCTTGTTAAAATCCAATCTGCTCTCTGTCTTTATTTGATATCAGTTCTCCTTAAATTATATTGTAAATTATACCAACATGTGAACATCATATGCTCTCTGCAGGATTATAAAAGCCTTTGGTATGGTATAAAAGCCCTATGGTACAGATGTCTCTGAATCGCATCTGGGATGATACAGGTCTCTCTCTGGTCATAAAAAAGCACTTTGGGCTCTTAGTCTTGTTTGTTTAAGCTTTCTGAGAGGAGAGAGTTTGTTGTTATCTGACGAGAAGATCCCCTGTGGAATGTTAAGTGATCACTTAAAACCTGGATCTCACTACAAATGTAATTTATTAATCAACAATAATTTACAAATGAATGAACTGACAGAATTGAATAATTTGTTTTTCACAAGTGAGAACAAATAATTATTTTAGATTAAATGAATGCAATAATGAAGCAATTCTGACTTGTATCATGCTGCAACAGTTTACAATACAGTTTATCACCAATGCAAGGTCATTTATCATTCTCTTTTCAGCAAGTGTTGTATTGCCAGATATGTCAGGAAATATTGTATTTTGCACACAACTTACAGCATACATGCAGCATTGTCATTATATTCTAATTCTGCACAGTATAATATATATATATATATATATATATATATATATATATATATATATATATATATATATATATATATATATATAGTTTCATTGTGCTTAAAGGGGTGGAAACTATGGTTATTTAAAAGAAGAAATGACATTTATACATCTTTTCTGTCTGCACTATTTTCTCCATGTAAATTATTATGAACACAGACAGTCATCTTCAAAGATGCATCAGATAAATTTGAATCAAAGCCAGAAAGTTACATGAAAATAAATGTTCAATCTTTCCACAATTTTAGCTAATTGATACCTGACCAAAACTACTAATTTATATATTAAATGTTTTGCCAGTTTATGCATGAATTCACACAGTCAGTTGAATGTTTACTTTCTAATCAAAACCTGCATGGATCAGCAAAATGTCTGGCTCAGGTGTGTCTCTCTAGAACACACTTGAGAGGCTTCAAGCTAATTTACAGGACATGATGTCCTCAGAGTAAATTTGTTGCTGTAATGACACTATTATATCATCTCTGTCTTTTTAGGGGGACCACCTGGCAATCCTTGGACTCCATGTATGAAATATGGCACAAAGTTGCTCTGTTTTGATGCATATGTAAAATGTATTTTACTGTTTATTGAGATAAACAATAACAATATAACAATGTACACATCAGAAAACATGGATTTCTGGTGCTTGAGTAAAAGTTTCTTAGAGTTTTTTTTAATGTATTTTATTTTGAAAAGTTTCTTAGCGTTAATGACAAAAAAAAATCCAAATGTGTAGATATCGTCCTGTCATATATTTTTAAAAACACACAATTTGATGGATCAAAATTGCATGCCGATGTTTTCTGGTTTGTAATAACTACTTAAAATCAAGTGAGTTAATCCTCCAAGTCAGTTCCTAGATAGAATCTGTATATTCATTTATATAGAAAACACACTTTCACTGACTGCAGTATCTCTTGTTAAAATCCAATCTGCTCTCGAGCTTTATTTGATATCAGTTCTCCTTAAATTATATTGTAAGTTATACCAACATGTGAACATCATATGCTCTCTGCAGGATTATAAAAGCCGTTTGAGTCTGATTTGAATCAATTAAAATATCTTCTAGACTGCTCTGCTTTCCATGAATGAATGCAAATCAAAAGTTTACACTTCTGAGCAACAAGAATTTGAAAAAATCATGACAAAGAGTTTCTATTCATTCAATCTCCATGTCATCCATTTAATGACAAAGTTTGAGGAGCAATCCAAGAACTGTTCTAATATCAATGTGACCAAAACAAAGATAATACAGAATGAACAGTTCAGCATCTAACATCTCTTTTTCAACATTCTCTCTCAACAGTGCTGATACCAGGTAAGACACATTTACATGATGTGACAATGAAATTACAACGTATGGATACAGGTTTTTGGTTTATAAGTTTGTTTGCATTAATAAGTTAGTGTGGGTGAAAAGTGGACAAAATTATGCATGTGTGAAATGTAATTTGTTAATCAACAATAATTTACAAATGAATGAACTGACAGAATTGAATAATTTGTTTTTCACAAGTGAGAGCAAATAATTATTTAATGCTAAATTAATGCATCAATGAAACAATTTTTATTTCTATCATGCTGCAACAGTTTACAATACAATCTAGCACTAATGCAAGGTCATTTATCATTCTCTTTTCAGCAAATGTGAGCTTGCCAAATGTGAAAATAGTTGTTATATTTTGCATACAACTTCTGTGTGTGTATATACGGTATATATATATATATATATATATATATAGAGAGAGAGAGAGAGAGAGAGAGAGAGAGATGCTTAAAGTTATGTATTTTTTCTCTCTGTATTATTTTCTCCATGTAATTTATTATGAACACAGACAGCCATCTTCAAAGATGCATCAGATAAATTTGAATCAAAGCCAGAAAGTTACATGAAAATAAATGTTCAATCTTTCCAGAATTTTAGCTAATTGATACCTCACCAAAAATACTAATTTATATATTAAATGTTTTGCCAGTTCTTGCATGAATTCACACAGTCAGTTGAATGTTTATTTTCTAATCAACACAAAGGAATGGATCAGCAAAAAGTCTGGCTCAGGTGTGTCTCTCTAAAACACACTTGAGGCCACACTTCAAGCCAATTTACAGGACATGATGTCCTTCGAGTAAATTTGTAGCTGTCATGACACTGTATTATTTCATCTTTGTCTTTTAAGGGGGAGGAGGCTTTGGTGGGGCTATAGGCATGTCATACGGCTCATAGTTGCTCTATTATGATGTGTATGTAAAATGTATTTTACTGTTTATTGAGATAGACAATTACAGTGTAACAATGTACACATCAGAAAACGTGGATTGCTGCTGCTTGAGTAGAAGTTTCTTAGAGTTAATGAAAAAAAATCCAAGTTGGTAATATATTTTAAAAAACACAATTTGATGGATCAAAATTGCATGTCGGTATTTTCTCCATGTAAATTATTTTGAACACAGACAGTCATCTTCAAAGATGCATCAGATAAATTTGAATCAAAGCCAGAAAGTTACATGAAAATAGATGTTCAAGCTTTCCAGAATTTTCGCCAATTGATGCCTAATCAAAATATTAATGTATATATTAAATGTTTTGCCAGTTTATGCATTAATTCAGACAGTCAGTTGAAATGTATTTTAGTATTTATTGAGATAAAGAATAACAATGTAACAATGTACGTATCAGAAAACGTGGATTTCTGGTGCTTGAGTGAAAGTTTCTTAGAGTTAATGACAAAAAAAGACTCCAAATCTGTAGATATCGTCCTGTCATATATTGTTTTAAAACACGATTTGATGGATCAAAATTGCATGTCAGTATTTTCTGGTTTGTAATAACTTATAAAAATCAAGTGAGTTAATCTTTTGGTTCCTAGATAGAATTTATATAATAATTTATAACTAAAACACACTTTCACTCACTGCAGTATCTCTTGTTAAAATCCAATCTGCTCTCTGTCTTTATTTGATATCAGTTCTCCTTAAATTATATTGTAAATTATACCAACATGTGAACATCATATGCTCTCTGCAGGATTATAAAAGCCTTTTGAGTCTGATTTTGAATCAATTATAATATCTTCTAGACTGCTCTGCTTTCCATGAATGAATGCAAATCAAAAGTTTACACTTGTGAGCAACAAGAATTTGAAAAAATCATGACAAAGAGTTTCTATTCATTTAATCCAAAACCAAAGCAAAGCAAAACAAAGATAATACAGAATGAACAGTTCACCATCTAACATCTCTTTTTCAACATTCTCTCTCAACAGTGCAGATGCCAGGTAAGACACATTTGCATGATGTGACAATGAAATTACAACGTATGGATTGTCGATCCTCAGGGCCAGTGACCCCCTGATTAACTTACTCAGCTGTCAGGGAATCACCGGACCAGCTCTCCATCCTTCGGGTCCGGTCCTACTGCCCCCTGAGATCTTACTCAGAGGGATGCTGCAGAACTGTTAAGCTGGTTGACGAGGAAAATTCGCCTAGCTGTCTCACTGCCTTCATCCAGATGCCTATCCCTGCTTCCTCTGATAATTAATTTAACCGAGTAGCCACTTCGGTATAGTTAAATTTAATCACCAGACACACCTGTTAACGGCAGCTTTTCCTCTCATAGATCTGGCACTTGGTAAGTTGCTAGGTTAATTCAGAGGTTATGGACATATAGACAACCTCTAGGATATGTTTATACTGGGCCAACCTGACCCCTATGATTAGGTAACCTTTCAGAACCTTGCTATTGTCATGCACGCTGTAAGTTAACTTATTACATCAAGAGCTAGATGTATAAGTATTTGTTCAGGGATAATACAGAATAGAAATAGAAATTAAAAAATAATAAAAGAAAATAGCACTTGCAATTTGTTGTCTTTAATTGCAGAAAAATGCTTTATTAATATATTTCAGCAGACATAAGCATAGCCAATAAATCATCAGACAAATAATCAAACATTAGATAATATTCAACCCACCCTTAATCCATATCCCTACTGGTCTTATGCTTTCTTAAAAGAGAAGTAATATTCACCCAGATTACATAATTTGGAGGGAGAGCAGCTCGGTGTGGCCATACCCGGCTGCTCACCTGAGACCCGACAAGTGTTTGAGACCCACCGGGGCCCAGGGGGAAGTGGACGGGGGTCCGGACCAGATTTAGATCTGCATGTATCCATTTTTGTTGTTTGGTCCAGTATTCCTCACATGGAAAATAGAGTTCAGTAATGTTCCTTCAGACAGCATTATTTCCAGATCACAGTTCAGTAATCCTCCAACACTGCAGGAAACGCAGTACTTTGGTCCATAATTCCAATAGAACAGTTATTCCTTTGCAGATCATGTTGAATTCCCTGTCCGAGTTACGTGGTAATCATCCCCTGTGCTCAGACTGATGTCTGGATTGCACCCAGGCAGATACCCGCAACAATCTCCCAACTTGCGTCTTGATCAGATGTAATTTATAGTTTACTGTATCTTTACCCCCTCCCAACTCGCACACTTGCCCCATACACTGACCGCATGATCACCTCCACTTTTAAGGAACTGAAACTGTCTGTTTTGGACTGTCCAGACAGCCCATCTTGCCCCCCCGATCTCTCCTGTCTGCAACTCAGCACAGGCTCCTGATCAGGAAATGGAAAAGCGGATGTCAGCCTCTAACCGTTGCTGGCATCCCATTGTGCAATCTTTTGGACAATGTGTACAGACTTATTAAAAAAACCCAATCTATTCTGAGTTTAATCTTTACGGTGAACACTTGACCCTAGTTCACTTAACTCATGACTTCTCACCTCATAACAGTAGTCAAAACTCTTTCTAAAACATCTCAGTTTAATAGTAATCAAAACTCTTAAAAGCATTCCCATTTCATAACGCATAAGTTCCTCTTTTTACTCAAATCTATCAAACACATCAGCTTTCACAGTGAGCTGCTGTTCTGACTTCTACACTGTTTCAACATTAAAGAATGTAAGAATAGACACTTGGTTAGTTCACACTCATTCATTAGGTTATGGCATAATCTGATCCTAAATCACAGTTATATCACAATGTTCCCTTATTTAGCTGTTGTTCTGTAAGAGTCTCCCCTTTGTGGCTGATTCTGGGATCTCATATCTCCATGCTTCACAACAGGATACAGAACCATAAGTTTGTGGTTTATAAGTTTGTTTGCATTAATAAGTTAGTGTGGGTGAAAAGTGGACAAAATTATGCATGTGTGAAATGTAATTTATTAATCAACAATAATCTGAAACTGAATGAAGTGACGGAACTGAATTTTTTTTTACAGATGAGAACAAATAATTATTTAACATTGAAGTCATGCATTAATGAAGCAATTATAACTTCTCAGAGACTCACCTGTGATACTGTAATCTAATGCACAAGTGATAAATATTTCGTACACTATCTAAATTTTATGTTTATCTTCCCACTCAGTTCCTAACATGGACGTCTATGAGGGTATGGCATGAACACACATCTGCACTGTTCTGATATGACAATATTTATGAGCCACAACATTAAGATCACACCTGCCCAACATGCTGTTCATTCTGTGCGTGCCACCAAAAAAGCTCCACCTGCCAAAGCATTGACTCTGCACAGCCTCTGAAGAGGTCCTGTGATTTCTGTTAGCAGAGAGCTCTTTACGTCCTGAACTCCACAAAACGGAGCTGTCACTGAAAACACTTGTTAAAGTATAAACAGAATTAATGTTTAGTGTTGCCAGGGTCAGTGGCTCGGTGGTTAGCACCGTCACCTCGCAACTACAAGATCCCCAGTTTGCATCCCAGCCTGGGACTGGATCTTTCTGCATGGAGTTTGCATGTTCTAACTGTTCACGTGTGGGTTTTCTCTGGGTTCTACAGCTTCCTCCCACAGTCCAAAAACATGCTGAGGTTCATTAGTGAATTTGGATCCAAATCTACAAGGGGAGATAAATGGTGTTAAGCGCAGTATAAACAGTATAAATGCTATGAATAGCATCAACTGTATGAACAGCAAAGACAGTATGGACAGTGTAAGCAGCATTAATGCTATACATGCAGTGTACATACAGGATTAGCAATATGAGTATAAATAGTAATAATAAATTGTATGAACAACAACAGATGGAGCATACATGCAGCATATGCACAGTATGAAGTCCAGGGTGAACAGGGATGGGGGAGGGGTGTTGGGATGTTGGGGCTGTCACTGTAGTGCAGAGTTCAGTAGAATGACAGCTGAGGGAAAGAAGCTGTTTATGAACACCTGCAATACTGTTAATCAATTTGCAAATGATAAGTATTTTATAAATGTATCTAAATTTCATGTTTCCCTTTCTGCCCAGATGCTGACTACGATACTGTACCTATAAGTATGATATGAACACACACCTGCACTGTTTGATAATACTATGATTGATGAGCCACAACATTAAGATCCCTCCTGCCCAATATGCTGTTAGTTTCTGAGCTGTTCTTCAGCAGACCTCTCAGAATTTATCCCTTAAAGCTGGAAACTAGATCTCAGGTTCTTGTTTACTTCTGAGGATGAGATGAACTGTGAAACTGGCGAGTAGAGTGTTGAGGTGGTGACTAAGCTCTCACCTGTTTTCATGATGACTACATTTGAATGCAGGCGGTAAACTGAAAAGTGGCTGAAGGTGAGGAGTTCAAGGTGTGGAAGAAACTCGATTAAATTACAAATTAGATTTCCAATTAATAGACACATTAAAGCCTCCATTCTTCTTTCGACCATTCAAATAAAACTGTCCCTTTACCAATAATAATTTAAATGTCTTGCAATTTTTAAAGTTTTTTTTTCAAAATTACAAAATTATAGTTGTATTGTTCTCAGAATTGTTTCTATAAAAGAAACTTCTTCATGCAGAATTTATCTGTAATATTGATAACACTGCAGTAACACAAAATGTAAAAAAGTGTTTAAAGATATACATTTATTTAGAAATGCCTTCAACAATCATCTTTAGATATGATTGTTTAAGGCACTTCTCAATAAACATAAATTCTTATGTTTTACTGTTTGTGTTTTTTGTTTGTTTTTTAAGGTCATGCCTACAGTGTGGATCGAAAACTAAAACTTCAGAGACATAAACGTAATCTTTTTCTGTGTTTGTTGTGAGCTGTCCTTCTACATCTGTAATTTTGGCACTGACCATCCACATTCATGTCATAAGGAAGTGGACAGTTCTCTGAATCTGTCCTTCTAATATTTGAAGAAATTATTAGAAATTACCTACATTTACATCACAACACAAGCTGTGAAAGCTAATTAATTATATTTTAATTACTTTTAACTTTAATTTGTCAGCCAACTGATTCAGATATACTAAAGAATTTGTGTATTTTTGTTGGACAGTCACTAAAAGTGGCAGTCACATGAATAAGATGTTCCTTCACAGAAAATTTTAACTACAGACACAAATAGATCTAAACGCATGTGCACAAATTTCAGCAACAAAAATGTTTTAAAATACAAATATATTTCTAAAGTGATGAGGCAGATGAGGATTGAAATAATATGTATTTAGTTTTTTTGTTTTGAAATTGGGGATAGGAATCAGAACATGGATGTTCTATAAATATCTGTTAAAGCTCTGTGATATCAGAGTATGTAACTGGCTTCCTATAAATGTATTTACAGCACCTGTTCAGCGTCCTCGTCCTACCTTCGTGTCAACAGCAGCAGCAACTTCTGGTACACTATTGAATAACTGATTTGTGCAGTTTATATATACTGGTTTGTATAGAGTATTTGTAATTCTGTTTCACACAAGAGCACAGACACAGAGGGAGGTACAGATTTAGTTAACACACAACACACACATTTGAAACAAGTGAATTTGGTCCAAACAACATGCAAAAAAAATATGTACAATATATGTTTTGTCAATATTTGAATAAAGTAGTTAGAAAATATATTTATATTCCAACTTTTTATGACAGGTATGCACCATAATTAGGACATTCCTGTGTGTATGTAATCTCTGAACTACGATAATTTGGTCCATAAACGTTCAAAGCTGAGACTAGAATGAACAGATGAACTTCAAACAACCTACAATTCAGCTGTACTTTAGTAAATTGATGTTGCATGTGAAAGCTGTTAATTTTCCATCTGCTGTGTAACTCTGTGTGTCTCCATATCTTCAGCCCCTCTTTTGCACAGATTTTTGCTGAAATCTGACAGTGCATCTCCTCCACTATGCTTTGATGTCAACGGAGCTGCTCTCCTTAAACTGCTGCACCACCCCAGCAGAGGTCAGTAATGTTCCTCCTCATTATCCTCCCTCACAGTCTTTATCTGCTCAGTCAACAAAACCCTGTTATTTAGTATGTTGTCCTCAGTGTGTCATAGACAGTGATTTCTATATTTATCTCCCTAGTCTGTAGTGTGGTATTGAGCGGTATGTTTTCTGTTTTATTCTAGAGCTGTATGTGAACGGTGAGCTTGACTCAGTAACAAATGGGGGCTTCAAAAAGATTGTCGTCCACTTCACTGCTGATCAGCATGTTGAAGTTACCACCACAGGAGTCACTGTGCGAGTGGGGCAGAATGTAACACACCACACTGGACAGGATCCCATCGCAGTCGGAAGGTGAATTTGCATTGTAATGGTCTGGAATTACACAGTGATGAATCTGTACAGATGTGTGGTTGATTCTGACATCAGCAACAGCTTGACATGTTAATAAATCTAATTATTTATTATCTCATCAGTAGTTACATGAGAGAATTGATTTTTACTATGATGTTTGGTGGCGTTCAGCATAGTTTACATTTCAGTATTTGAAGTTTACCAAGAAATGTTCTGAGACCTCACCCCTGAAAAACAGCAATTTGTTGTTTTTACATTTAGTTTTCTGTGCTGATTAAATGCGTATGGCTTTTATTAGTGAGTTGAAATGTCCTGGTGGACAGATTTTGTTACTTCTGAACTGAACAACACTATAGCTGCTATCTTTGGTCTCTGCTCTTTAATCAAAACCAAGCTTTGTGGCTGCAGGTTAGAGATTCATGATGTAAAGACATGAGAATAGTATCAATGTCTTGTAAACCTCAGGAAGAAATTAAAGTGGACCTCCAACTTAAACTATTTATGATGCAGAATTTTTATCATTCGTAATTTTAAATTTTGAAACTGATGCTTACAGTAAAGCTCCTGTACAGCGATAATGCACTCAAACTGCTGATTTTAAATATGTTAGATGATAAAAACTCTAGTTTGATTGGTTGTCTGATTGTATTCAAATGTTTAGGCCCACATTAGCTTCTAACCTCTTCAAACTGACAGTAGAGCCATCTGAGTGATCAGGACGTTAAAACAAACTGCATGTTCTTCTAGTATGACAGTGATTCGGCGGGACAAGGAAATCGATGTTGCAGCTGCAGATGCTCGCCTGGTCATTTTAGTTCATCAGAAGAATGGCAAAGAATTGCTTTGGCCAGTTTTGAGACAGAAGCCGTCAGCCACCAACATGGAGGGAATTTTAGGTGGGTGAAAAGACTCAGTGAGTCTGTGAGTATGTCTTTGTGTGGCTTGGAAAACTGCTGCATTGGCTAGTGTGATTTAATATCAGCTACACTATATATTGCATGTGATGTTTGCACCCAGCTGCAGAAAAAATCACATAAATGAGGCAACCATTTTGTGGTTTGTTCCTTTAAGTCTTGCTTTATTGTTTGATTCTGTGTGTGCAGCTCTATCGCCAGCAGTTTATGAGGCGGTGCAGCAAGCTTCCCTCACAAAACTGAAGATCAAAGACCAGGAGATTTCTGCCACCAGGTACATTTACCTCCTTTGAGTTGTTATGTTTAAATTTTAAATTTTTTTTTGCCACAAAAAAGAAAGCTGAGAGTGCTACTATTACTCCACTACACAAAGATATATTACATATTTTTGTCTCTCTTTTGTAGTGCCACTGCGGTTGACTATGGTGTTGTGTTTCCTCTGACAATGAACTGCTGGCTCATGTCTGCTGAGTCCGCCCTACAGAGACGCCTGGATGACTTCTTTGTTGCGCAACTTTAACTGGGGGCCATGTTGAAGAATTTGAAAATATTTCACGCAAAAGAAAATGAAGGCAATTAATACTTAGTAATTAAGGAAAATCAGTACCTAAACTTTCAGCTTGTAACTAGCATTGAGAAAGTAAAGCATCCTACATCTTGGATTGTCTGATATGAAGTTAATTGTTCTGCAGAAAAACTGAATTGCATGGCATCCACTTATCTTCCATAATGATCTGAACCTTCAGCCACTGGGCATTGGTTATCACTTTGCTTCAAGTTTATTACTAGTAATATTAATAATCCTCATTAATGTGAACTTACTTTGGGTGGTCATCCCTCTCTGTAATACATGAAAGTCACTGGCCCTTATGTTGTTCTTGACTCTTATGATTTTTCTAATTTACCTTTCAAAATCACTTTTATTTTCTTGCCTCACTATAAATAAGATCTGAGTTTAGGTAAAGAATGAATAGAACTGAACTGAATAGAATGAACGATCCACTTGTCAATAACAGGACATGGTTATAGTGGCATGTTGTACAGTGGCATTGTGCTGCTGCTTGGCAAAGAAAGGTGAATACTTGCTGATCATACAACTCAAGGTCAAGCAGCACATGATTGTTGCAGGTGTTGACGTATTTAGCAGCAGGGTCGGCCCTGAAGCACAGTGCCTTAGTCTGTACTCTATGTTCTACATACTGTTGTTGACAAAATCTGCCTTTCTGCCAAGCATCTTAGTACTTAAAGGTAAAGAGCGTGTCAGAATTAACCTGTGAACCTGCGTACTTCTGTTTATCCATGGTGAGGACGACAAGTGAAAGCAGTGGAATGTTTCTCTACTGTTTACATAACCTGACATTTGTGCACTAACAGGCTTTGTCATTGTGTTTAACAGTGGTGTTCCCTGGGTGTGTAAAAGTGTATTCAAATGTACTTAAGCAAAATCAGTGATATAGAACAATGAAAGAAAGCTAAAAATAAAAAACACTGGTGGATAAACAAAGCTATTCAAATCCTTCACTAGCTATGTCACAATGTTGAAAAAATACTGGTTCTGCTCCATTTGCTGCTTATTCACCAGTTGGTAATCTTAATCCTGAAACTACAGACTACAGGAAAACAGGGTGAAACACAGCGGGGTAAATGTGTAATTCTTTAAAAGAACTGAAAACTTCAGTGACTCACGGTCGCTCTTACACTGAACACAGTAAATAAACTGTTCATCTGTGATGCAACAAAGTGACTCCTCCACATCGTTTTACAAAGAACAGTGTTTGTTTCTTTACTTCAGTCTGAACATATTTCCTAGGAGGCCAACATGGTTCAGTGTTTGGTTCAACATTATGCGGTCAGACCAGTCGAGCTGCTGTGCGAGGCGTGCAGGGATATTCATTTCATTGCATTATTAGTGTGGGTCAAAGGTATGGGCACACTTATGAGAGGAGGTGATAAACTTGTTTGTCAAGGCACAGTTTACTGAGGACTGCAAATGGCGGAGTCTTTGCTTTATCCATATTAAAAGGAAAAGAATTTGACAAACTGTTGCCCGTAAACCTGCTATGAAGTGGTAAAATACAGCTCTGTGAGGCGATGCTTTAACTCAGCGTTCAAAATGAAGCCTTGTTTTGATTTAAAAGCAGTTGTGGACTTTGATACTTGTTGTTCGGGTTGGTTGCTCTGTAATGAGGAATTCAGGGCAGGGAGACTGCATGCATTCTCCCTGCGTGTGAGCGAGATGTGAGATAGACACACAAAGAGAGAGAGAGAGAGAGAGAGAGAGAGAAAGCGGGGGAGAGAGGGAGGAAGGAGGGAGGGACGTTTTGTGAGTCAGGACAGTGACGTACAATGTGGTGCAATTTTCACATGAATCAAGCACTTGAAGGCTACTTTGTCAAGGTGTGGAGCTGAATATTGAAAGGAAACACACTTCGCAGTGGATTACTAACCACAGTAAGTAGCCATATTTCTGTGTGATTACTTGCTTAATTTGATATAAGTTCTGATATTACATTAACATACTCCTATATTATCTTATGTCGTAGAAACATTTGCATGTTTAATGCTTGAATGTGATTTAAGAAGAGACTATCTCAGTTAACACAGGGTACCTTTAAAGAGATTTGTGAACTTGACATACAACCAAGTTAGAAACTGTTGGATGTAGTTTGTATTAAGTTCATTTTTCTTCAAGGTAAAGACAAAAATAATTATAATTATGTCTCTTGTTCACCAGGCCTCAAACAAATGTGAAACCCAGCAAACTTCCTCGGCTCTGCTCTCACAGTTGGTCCCAGTTCACCGACCTTCACTCAAGACTAGAATTCCCGTAAAGATAACATCAACAGTTAATCTTCAACCCAAGATATGATGGGGAGAAGGATAATCTACTTGCATGACAAGGTTTTCGTGTTGCTCCCGATGAAAGATATGAGAAGAAAAATGCTGTAGGACTTCTACGGTGTCTTGAAGCAAAATGTTTCTTCCTGGATGGTCCATCTGGTGCATTTTATTGACTCTACGCTTGACAGCATGTGTTTTGGAGACTTCTGAATATGACAGCCATGAAGTTATTTGCTCACAGGTATAGTTAACAGCTTGAAGGAGATATTTCCTGTGCTGTAGTACATCAGATGCAGCTTTTGTTGAAAGATTACACTTTTAATTTCCTTTTTGCAGTTGGTGTAGCCCGTTCTGACATTTTAATTTCCTTTTTGACAGATTGAGTGTAATATTCTCACATATTTAATTAAAAGCAGACAGTCAGTTATGGGCACAAGCCACCTTGTCACAATGTAGGAGTGTTGTATGGACAGTATTCCTGTACAGTCCCAGACACATTCAGTAAAATATAAAATAATCCTCCCTCTCAATTTTTGCCTTCTTTAAGGGACTCTCTGAATGCACCATGAGAGATGAGATGTTTCTTACAGAAGCGGAGAACACGGTGGATGTTCTGGACCTAAAGCCAAATTTCAAGCTCTGCTGTAAGAACACAACAACGTGCACATTATGTCTGGAGATAGACACAGAGCTCTACATCAAGCCAGAGAAAACTACAGAAGATGAAGGTTACTCTGGGTCTGACGAGGAGGATTACAGCGAGGAGATGAGGAGTCCAAAAGGTATATTAAATCCAGGAATCAATCCATAGTTTCACTTAACTTCAGCACAGTATGAAAGTCAACTGGTAGAAGTATTTACTTGCTTGTATAGCAGCCACCAGAGCAAACAACAACTCTACTCTTCCTCTGTCTTCTGTCAAATTACACATTGCAATGCCAGTAGAAGCAGAGGCTGATTTGAAAGCCATCCAAGTTTTGACTGAAAGCTGTTGAAGTGTGTTTAGGGCTGCTCACCATTACACGTCAGTACTGGAAGACTGAATGAGCAAACACTGGCTGTGCGGTAAAAAGGATTAATGTATAATAACCAGCAATTAGTTGCATTTGTGTGAACGGTTGCTGTATTTTTCCCATGTCAACATTCTGGCAAAAGCACAACACCCATGTAGCTTAAAGGTCATACTGGAAATAAGACACTTGGCTTTACTTCCATCAGTCAACTCACTGTAATGGATTCAAACACAGGGGCAGAAATGAAAACCACCCGCTGTCTAGAAGACAGAAGAATCAGTCACAGCCAAAATGGATCCTATACTTACAAAAAATGATTGACAGCACAGAGTAAATTCAGCAGTTAATGGGATAAAATATAGAAAACTACTGGTATTGCGGTTCAAGTGAGGGTTTGGAGGGGAGATGATGAGTTTTAAGTGCTTTTCTGATTGACTTTCTTTGCTGTTTCAGTTCATACTCAGTCATACCTCTGCTGTGCTTTCTGTGTTGCAACAGCGTCAGTGACAGTGTGTTACTATACAGCCGCTACCATGCCTATATGCAAGAAGGTGGAGTTTGCGGTTAATCATGCAGCTCTTACTCAGCAAAACTTGGCAAAGGTACTGTGGATTCCTGTACTGCCTTTAGGAATGTACTGCGTGCTCACTTCCAGGCACCTCTTCTTATGAACTCTGTACATGTTTCTCTAGGTGTCGTTCGTGATCACTAAGCCTGAAGGGTTTCACTTTGGCAATCAGGTGTTTGTTTATCCCTCTAAATCAATACTTCCAAGGTGTGAAGCTGTTGCTCCATCTCTAGAGGAAGGTAAGGCTTTTTTTGTTTGTTTGTTTAAACTGCAAAGTTCATATTGAACACATAACTGCACGTATGCTGGTAACAGTGACACATATCCCTGTTTGTTTTCAGTGTGCTCCCAGCAGCTGAGGAGACGTGTACCAAAGTGTCTCGGTAAATAACAACAACATTAGTTTACTTTGTGCCATTTGGTATTCGTCTTCAGGGGAATGAACATTGTTTTCTTTTTCTGTTTTCAGTGCCCACCGTCACGACTGTCATAAACCAAGAGATGAACCAGGTGAAGCTGCAGTTTGAGGGCAGGAAAACAACCCTTCCCTCTGTGTGTGTCCAGTACGAGCAGGATGGAATCTGCCAGGTTAGTGCAATTAAAGCTAAAATCTGATGGCAGTTAAAGTTTGTTACAGGTAGTCAAATGTAAGTATTTATGTTTTTTACCTAAATAAGAGACGCACAACCAGACTAAATGCTGTATGTATTTTTAGTAAAGTGTACTTACGTATCATGAGTGAAAGGACTGTTTGTGCAGAATGCTCTTGTTGGAATGTTATTCGCTGCATTGTTACTTAAAGATATACACAATCGAACATTATCTGCCGCAGAGGTGGACCTGATCTCGACATAAGTCATTTGGGTAGTGTAAAGGAATAATTCAAGATTTTCAGGAAATGTGCTTTCAGACAATTAGACAAGATGACAACACTACTTTTATATACATGCAAGGTGAAACAATCCACCTGCCAGCATCTCAGAAGAACACTAATTATCATATCATGTTAGCTTACACTGAGCAAAAATGAATTGTTTAATGGACTATTTTCAGTTTGGATCAATTCCCAGGTAGCCTGCAACTATCTGATAGGTTGTTACCTTCAGATCACTGAACAAAACTATATGCGTAGCATGCAAATGATCTTCTTTTCTGACTCAGAGAAAAGGTTTTAAATCTCATTGCTATTGTAAAATGTAGCTACTTGTTTACAACTGGTGACAAATTCTCAGCCGTTGTAGTCATGTATTATCGAGTCAGGTGTGATGGTAAATGACAACAATCAGACAATGTGACTAGTACAACTTTTGACCAGTGACTGTGCAGCTTTATTCGAGTGACTCAATGCCACAGATGACAACAGATAGACTTGAACAGGTGGTTGTCATGCTGGATGCTGCATGTTAGTCTAGGTTCTAGTCAGGCGCCTGACTGTACACAACTCCACCGATTGTGGTCAAAGAGTTTGTTTCAGATGCCACGGTACGACAAACACACACATGATGCTCTGGATGGACATGTTCAACAAGCCAATATTGACAACCTCATTAGTCTAGGAGTTGCAAATGTGTGACTCATTAGTTGTGATTTCTGGTCTATGATCCAACTGTCTATCTGTGCATTAGCATCTCCAGTGTAGTGCGTACTTAGTTCTTTGATGACTTTCATCGTGTCACAGAGGCACCATGTGCTGGAACATATAATCAAAGAATGGTTAGAACTGAGTAAAACAGCACATGATGCACATATATTTTTGATCAGTATGTTTTCCAAAATGTCAAACTTTTGTCGATATCAGTGTGTTGTGTTTTATGAGTTAGTGACATGTTGTAGTGCATAAAATCCATATTTGCAAAGCAACTGTTGTACAAATGTATTAAAACCTCCCAATAAGTTTCTCTGAAATGTTGTGATGGGGAAAATGAAGATCCTTCAGTAAACAAAAAACCCTAAAATAAGTAGTAAATATTTGTCACTCTTTCTCTCATTAAAGCTATGATGTGTTGCTTTACAGAGCTGGAACACGACGACCATCCCTCTGTACTCTGTGGCCCCCTGCCTGTGTCTCCAGGTACCATCACTTAGACATCATGATGACCTCTGACCCAGTGTCTTTTACAGACTCATATGACTGACTGGTTTGAGTTTTTATGTGCTGTAGGTTTGGGATGAGGATGACCAGAGGTCTGCTCGCTCTGTACACTGTCCCTTCAACAACACAGGTGACAATTATTACAGTCTCTATTGTTAAATTGCCATCATTTCTTTCCTGTTCAGATTACAGGATTAAGGATGGAGGGGCTGGGGATGCGTGCTTTAACTCTAATATGAAGTTATCATTTGCTTTGTGTCTGTTCCAGATTTTCAACATATCTTCCAAAAGAACCCACGGCAAAATGTGTCTGTGTCTGTGATTTTACGTGAGGTACGCAGCTTGGGCACGATGCTGTTTTGGAACCTGTCTGCCCCCTGCAGGCTGCAGGGTGACGTGTGGGTTTGTTACGGAGGAAACAGCTGCAGGCAGAAAAATACAGTCAGTCAACAGCAGATAAATGGCACATGGAGACAAAACAGCAAAGGACACTGGGTATGAATAACTTTTTCAGTCTGTTTGTTTCTGTGTTGGTTTAAGCCCTGTAACATTCAAATTTGCCTTTTTATTACCCCATTAATACCTAAAGTTGAGAAAAATCCTCTTAATCTGCACCATCTGACGCTACATACTAAATCACCTTTATCTAGCTCATAATCAAAGAGACTGAATGTTTGCACTGCGGGAAAGATGTTTTTTTTTTTTTTTTTTTGCCAGAATCATTATATAAAACTGTATTATTCCAGATGTCCTGTGCATCATTTTTCACATATTCCCCCAAAGTTCAGCTTGAGAGTGTTACCTTTGGAAGAAGTAGTTCTGCAGATGACAGCAGTTTCTGGTTGTACAGCCTGTTTCACAATTACAGTTACAATTTAATATCCTTTACTGGCTTAAATATCAAATTAACAATATTGCCAAAGCAGCAAACATGGTGTACTATAAAAATAATTGAAAAAAAACACATGTATTCTTGTGAAGTTAAAACTGTTGTAAGTGATAATCGAATGACATTCCTGATTGCGTCTCTTAGGAGAATGCAGGAGTGTTTGAAAACATCGAACCACAGCGTTCCCCATGTGTGATGGTAAAGTAGTCACAATCCTCTTCCTGTCATATGCATTATAGATAATCACATATTTAGCTGCTGAAGTTCAACAACTCCTTTGTGTTTATTTATTCTTACAGGTGAAAATAAAGGGAATGGAACATGAGATGGGTCCATTCTGTCCTAAAGACAGTAAGTCTAAAACATTTTATAATTACAGAAGCTGATACTGTTTGCTGAGTGATTTATTACTCATCATATATTTACTCCAGTATTTTCTAAAGGGGAATTTGTTTTGTGCTATTTGCAGCTGGCAGGGAGCACTGGAGTCTCCTTGTTGTCGGTGTTGTGCTGCTGGTTTGCTTGACTGTGCTCATGTTTTATTTCCTTCATGACTTTGTCAAGAGTAAGTTTGGGTTTTTTTTTTTTTGCATTTTTTTCTTTCTCTGCATGAAATGTGTTAGATAAAATCATGAAAGCACAAATATCTCCAAATCATGGAACATACAGAGAAGCATTAATTTCTCTGCTGTGCCGTTTGTGAACAGTTCATGATAAAATATGCATTGCCCATTTCTTCAGGCATTTCCTACTAGGCTCATTTCATTCCCCACAAAGACCAAATCTTGTTTACTGTAGAAATTGTTCATTATATATGCATGTCCTCAGGGTCACATTTGCCTCGTTCAGTGAGAGGAATCAATTATTTGTGGAACTGAAAAACCTTGTGTTGAACCTGATAGTCCCTCTGGTATATTTACACTTTCTGACTTTGTGACTTCCACAGAATGGGTGTGGAGCTGGCGTCATGGTGGATTTGTGAAACGTGAGTTTTGTCTACTCTTTCTAAAAATGAAAGTCACAAAACAGTACCATGGAGACACCTCTAACACCAGTTCCTTGTTTTGCCTCTTTACAGTTGGCAGAAAAGGCCATGTGGTGCTGCTGAGCCCCCCGGACGTGGATGATGGTGTGTCAGAGTCAGTACGTCAGCTGTGGTCCCTCCTCTGCGACCAGGGCTTCAGTGTGTCTGTGGACATGTGGAGCAGGAAGGAGCAGTGTTCTCTGGGGCCTCTGCCATGGCTGCACTCACAGCTTCTAAAGATCAACAGCCTGGGCGGTCGAGCTTTGCTGGTTTTGAACTGCAAAGCTTTGGAGAGAACAGAGGAATGGACCCACTCGAGTAAAGATGCCATGGAGACGAAGGGGGAAGAGAAGCTTCCAGCACACCAAAGATCTCCTTACCATGACATGTTCACGGCCTCCCTGTTCCTCATTCAAGCGGACAAGCAGCTGGGCAAAGCTGGTGAACGATTTGTTCTGGTGAAATTTGACTCTCACACCAAACAGACTCACAGCAGTGACAGGAGTCTTCCAGAGCTCCTTCAGGGTTTGCCTCTGTTCCAGTTCCCCTCTCAGACTCAGTCCCTCCTGGCTGAACTAACTGTGGTACCAGCTGAGAGGACGTCAGGTGAAAAGACCTGGACGACGTGATAGTGGGACACATCAGATGGACGAACTCTGTAGCAAAGACTGAAAAGGAGCCAAACCAGCAGATATAATCTATATGTAAATATCCTGAACTTGAGACATTTGAATCACCTATAAATGTCATGATGAACATTATTGTTGCTCCGTGTGCATGAAGAGCATGTTCACCTGAGACTGTGAAGCTCAAGTTTTCAAAAATGATAATAATAACGTTTGTCTGTTTATAAGATGCAAAATAACTGCCAGAAGCAGCTGGGTATTGCAATTTTTGGCATCCATTACTAAACAAGGAATTTATTTTGGAGCATTTCCAGCCACAGAAATGAGTATTTACTGCTGCAGGAAATAAACAACCCACAGTGACTGTTTTCATTGCAATGAAGGAACAACAGTGTGATTTATTGATGCCAGGCTGACTACAGCATAGGAATGTGGTTCAACAATAACAAACTGCATCCGCCTTTCACAGCACAGATTATGATGGATTCATTGTTTGTTTTGGTCCTTTCATGATATTTGTTGACCATAAGATAAATATAGAAAATATCATTGTGAATGAATTAAATATGACATTATTTCTACTTCAACTCCAGCTGACTAATTATAACATTGCACTCCAAGTCCTCATCTGGCTATAAATAAACTTTCCGGCTTGTGATTGGCTGTGTGTCAGTGAAAGACGGTGGCTCCTATTGGCTCAACATGATGTCAGTTTAAATACACACTGAGGCGCTTGTTGAGTTTATCGTTTCAGCCCGAAGGGGCGGTGCTATCAGATTAACACACTCTCCGCTCGCTCGGGATGTTTCAGGCTGAAACCAAACACCTGCAAATGTGTCAAGTGCGTTTCGGCTGAATTCACTGCCATTAAACTTCACAGGACTCGGTTCAGTTCACATTCAGGCAGCACAGAGGTAAAGAAAAAGAAAAAAACACTCAGATTTTTTTTTTTATCGTGAGAGCCGCTTTAATGCTTGTTGTGTTGACTGCTGTGGAGTCAGTCGTAGTTGAAGTTGGTTTTTCAGTGAGAAACCTGAACCCTCAAAGGAGGTGACAACCGCTCACACTGAGTCAGCAGCATGTTGAAGCTCGGCAGAGGAACTGCTTCTAATGAAACACACAGACTCTTAAATTATGTCAAAATAACCATGGCATGATTAATAAGTTATGTGTGAAAATGAAAATAAGTTATACGTATTGTTACATTTTAGAATACAATACTAGGCCGTATTTTATTGTTTGTATTTTGTGAGTTTTATATTGCATCAATTTTCGCAGTCAAGTAATTAATAGAATAAAATGTAAAACGTTATTATCTGAAATAGACGGTCCCAACCTCAATATTTAAATGTGTGAGGTGAATTTAAAACAGCAATTGTTTTTTTTTTTTGTTTGTTTTTTTTGTACGGGAAAGCACTTCATTTCCGCAGCTGTTGCTTTCAATGTGCTATATGAATAACTGTGACTTGACTTGAAACAAGATGAAGTTGTATATAAAAGCATTAAACTGAGATATAAAAAAAATGTTTTTTAAAAGTAGTAGAGTAGCTACTTCAACACTTAAACAAATGTGAGTAAGCCGATACCAAGATATTCAGCTGTTTGTCAAGTTTAAAGTTCCTCACTGGTCATTTATTAAGCTCCTACAACTTCATCTCTTTGTATCAAAGTTGCAGATTTAGAAGTTTAGAAAATATGACAAAACTAAAAGATTCCTCACAGGTGAAATTTACATCTTAAATGAGGTAGATGTCTTCTATTTGAGTGAGAAAAAACTTCCTTCCCTAAAGTTTCTCAGATGGCTTCCTATGTCGTCCTGCCTCTCTCTCCACTCACCTGTTCATCACTTACTGCAGCTGGAGCACACCAGCTCACCTACAACACTACACAAACACTGTGCTGCTGCTCTACCCTATGCAAAGTTGTTTACTTTGGAATAACTCAGATATACTAGGTAGAAGAAAATGATGGAGACTGTTCCATCCTGCAAGCCGAGAGGGTTAGCTCCTCGGGTTTGTTTCATATTAAACCCTGGATGTCAGAATCTGTGTGTATGGGTAGTGGGAAGTGGCAAAAATTTTACCAAGATCAACTCAAAACAGCCAAGAAAATTTATCCACAGCCCCAACAAATGAACTTCAGAAATGAGCAGAAAAATCTTAAAAACAGTGTTCTTGAATCTGACAGAGTCTGATGCAGAAAGGTTTCAGTTGTTACATGGCAGCAGCTGGCAGATCAGACCATGAGTTAGTCCCCTGACTGAGCTGACTACTCGTCTCTGTTTTTCTGCACTTTGGGGCCTCCTCCTATAGCCGGGACTGCCTTCTTTTTTTCTTTTGAGATTATACACTTGGGCTGGAAGTGAGGGTGTCAAACAGGTTGTCTCCGCCCTTCAGCTCAGACATGCTCTATCTATCTATCTATCTATCTATCTATCTATCTATCTATCTATCTATCTATCTATCTATCTATCTATCTATCTATGTTATCGTGACTTAGCTTCTTTTCTGATTTCCATTGTTTCTTGCCCTGCCTCAGTTATATTTTCTAGAGCTATTTTAGTATTTCCAGTAATACAGATTTCAGTCACACTGACTTATTTCAAGTTGTTTTGTTGATCCAGTGACGGTAGTCAGGTGGTGACATAGTATTTACTGAGGTTCTAAGGTGGAAATGCTCACATATGTTGAGAAAAAACACACCATATGGACATGTTGAAGTAAAAGTAAAGAGTAAAACCTAAAAAAAGATTTTTACTCGAGGCAGTCTTTGACAGATTCACTAAACTATATTTTTGGATAGTCCCAATGGTAAAGCTTTTTTTCTTGTCCCTTGTGTACTTCATTTGCCAGCAGCCTGTGCTCTGTTCTTTATAACCCTCATTTCCAAGCATCCTTGAAGAAAGACAAGATCTTCAGAAGGAGACCTACGGCTTTATCTTCTGGACAGATGGGAGTGAAGAGGCTTCATGGAAGTCTGCTGCTACTGGCTGTGTGGCTGTGGAGCGTGTTGGTAGCTCAGGTGCACAGCTGTCCAGATGCCTGCAGGAAGTGTTCAGGGCCAGAAAATGACCAATGTGAGGAATGCAGAGCTGGATGGACACTCCATAAAAACACCTGTGTAGGTACTGTGTGCAAATCTGTGTGTTAGAGTCATGAAATCATCTCATAGATATGCATGTATGACACAAGACAGCAAATGTATATGTGTTTTGGTCTGTTTTAGATATCGATGAGTGTGGCACTGAGCTGGGTAACTGTTTGCCAAACAGTTACTGCTTTAACACAGAAGGATCCTTTGAGTGCAGAGGTCAGTGCACTACAGTTGGTGTAAAAATCACATTATGAGATGTAAAAAAAATATATAGACATGTTAGCTTTGCAACTTTAGTCTTAAAGAGAATAAATATTGACTAAAGCATGTTTCTGAAGGGAGGGGGACTTCAAAAATTCAATGTTCTCATGTATTCCTGTTTTATTTTATTTCCGCCCACAGAATTTGTAGCTGTTTGAGAATGCAGTGCTATCTGTACATGAAAACAATAAATGCCTCCTCTTTGCTCAGGCTGTGATGCGGCCTGTGTGGGCTGTATGGGTAGTGGACCGACTCGCTGCAGAAAATGTGCCTCAGGGTACAGACTGGCAGGGTCCAAGTGTTTGGGTAAATACTAATAAGAGGTTGTTTTGAAGCCAGTATCTACAAGAGTTCAGTGGGATTTAATCTCATGCCTTTCTTTTCTTCAGATATAGATGAATGCAGTGACCGCGTACTTGCCTGCCATGGTCTGGATGAAATTTGTACCAACACAGAAGGTTCGTTCCGCTGTGACTGCGCTGAAGGATTCATCCGCAAAGAAGGAGTTTGCGTGAGGAAGCAGCAGCCTGGTGAGTGACTTCTAATTCTGATCAAGCACGCTGAAATACACAAACACACAAACTTACTCTTCTGTTCTTCTCTCGTCTATCTTGGCTGCAGTCGTCCAGGAGAAAGGTCTGTTTGAGGATATCCAGGATGAGGAGGTGGAGGTGCTGCAGCAGATGTTTTTCGGGGTTGTGCTTTGTGCTCTGGCCACACTTGCAGCCAAAGGAGATATGGTCTATACGTCTGTGTTCATGGGAGCAGTGGCAGCCATGGCGGGTTACTGGCTTTCTGACAGAGGAGACCGTTTGATTGACAGCTTCCTGAAGGGACGCTAAAGCTCCAAAATATGAGAAAAAGGACAGTTCTTATGTGCCAGGGCATGCACCACTGCTCAGCAAGCTCAGACAAAGCAGGTGAGTCTTCCAGTGCAGTCATATGTATACTGACAGTCAATAGAAACTTTGAGGTGGAAATGTACACAGAATTCTACATGTAGGGGGGTTGTAATTATTCATTGTGGATTTACTGATGATCTAGTGCCCTGGTAGTTGAGATAATGATGAGTTGTCATTTTGTCATGATTCATTGCACATGGGTTGGTCACTTTGCAAAAGTGAACCAAATACACACCAAGCAATACTCAGTGAGTATCTGCACAATTTGAGAATGGGTTTTGAAGGCCTATATGAAGGCCCAAAAAAGGCCACCATTGTTAGTCCAGTGAACAGCATCATGCCGCGTCTATCACATGAACAACGTCTCCGGGCACTGGGTATGGTGGAGGCCGGTTTGAGCTACAGTGATGTAGCCAGGCGTATGGGCTGTTCCCAAGCCACAATCAGAAGCCTGGTCCAAAACATGCGCCGATGGATTGCTGCCTGCATCGAAGCAAATGGAGGCCATACTCGGTATTGACTGTTGTGACTTTGTGTTTGGCAGGTGCTGTTTTCTTTTGTGAAATTCTTTATTTTGAAATCATCTTGAAACTTTAGATTTTTGTTTATGTATGCCAATATGCTAAACAAATGATTCATATGAAGAAAATCCAGTTTCGGGCTTCAAAATAAAAATTATGTTGAAAAATATGGTCTCAAAGTTTTTAATGACTGTCAGTGTATTTTGGACAATATATGTTGTTTAAAAAAGACTTGGTTGCTGCAGCTTTTTATCATTATTACACAAGCTAAAGTTAGAGGCAGGATAAAATAGCTTTTAATAACTGTGTTTGATTGTGCTTGCTTTTTGGGAATGATGTACATTTGCAAACTAAATGCCTCGAAAGTGAGAAAACAACCATATGTTCAAAATCTTGAAAGCAGACAGAAGAAATTCAAGATAAGATAAGCTAAAATAAACTTTATTGATCCCACAGTGGGGAAAGTTCACTGTTACATCATCTCCAAAGGAGAAAAAAAAAGTATAAAGGCAGTACAAGAAGAGAGAGGACCTCTTTCTGCTGTAGCTACTACACATACTGCCCTAGTTGAGGTTTTAGGAGGAATATTCCTTTTAACCAGCCCCTCAGGTCTCTTTGAGGATTTTGGATGGAATACTCGGGTAAACTAGCCTAGCCGCGCTAGACAACCCACGGCAACAAATTTAATTCTCTGCCAGGGTGGGTCTTGTTACCCTCCATAAGGCTCGAGGTTGGATGCTCCTAAAACTGACCGACGAATCACCATGAAGTGTAGAGTCAGAAGGCGGGCGTAACTAAGTGACGACAGAGGCGCGACGATTCTGACAGAAACAACCAGAAACAACCATAGAAACAAGGATAGACAAGAAGATGGCTGCGCACAATAAACAGTTATCTTTTGATTCGACTTTGTCCACAGCCCTTAAAGATTTGAAGCTAAAATTCAACTTGAAAGATAAACAAAGGATAAGATAAGAAAGATAAATAAGGCTTCACCGAACTACCACATCCTCTGATTTCCGGCGCTCTATGAACTACATCAGCCTATTTGTTGCGCTGATTGGTTGTATACCTACCCAATTGCTGCAGAGTGATTTGAAAGACAACCTTTTAGCCCGCCTCCCTCCCTGTCGAGAGTTCCTAGACCCTTGCGTTTTCAGACCTGGGTCTAGCGCGGCTACGCTACGGTTAAACCAACATTTTAGGTGCATGTCCAGGGATTTTTGGTGGAATATTCCTTTTATGAGGACCTCGTAGGTGGAATACTTCCTGAAACCAACCTTGTAGGGCACCATTAAAAGATTTAAGGTGGAATATTCATTTAAACCAAACTAAATTTCATGTTTTGATCATTATCAAGTGAGAAACCTCAATCCAGACTCCTCATAATGACGTTTGAGATTTATGCTGCTGTTATTTGTTTAGTCCAGACTAAATGACAGAAATCCACAACTGTAATTTTATTTCAGGACTCAATTATTAAATGCCAAAACAATCCATGTGACTCTAAAAACTCAACAGCTTTACAAACTCTAAGATTAAACTCTCCACAAGGATCCAAAATAAGTTGGACTTCTACATGAGAGCTTCAATTATTCTTCATCAACTTCCTGAAAAGTTTGGACAATAAAAAAGACAAAAACTAATATTTTCAGCTGAACTAAAGACAGACTTTGTGATTTTTCTGCTCACATGTTGTGTTGTTGTAAACTTACTCTTTCAAATAAGTAGCCTCCTAACCCCCTTGAAACCAGCGTTTGTCCTGTTTTTGTGTTGCTGCTCGGCAACCCCAGACAGCTGGTTGTTATGTTTTTTGAGCAACACACCATACTATGACATTTTTACAGTGAAGGTTCTACTATGGAACCAGTTTGATATGTTCAGGGGTTTCTTTGTGTAAAAACTCAGAGATTTCAGGTATCAGAAGGTGGTTTTCAACTTTCTTTGTTAACTTTCTGCTTCAACTTTAAACTAAATTTACTTCACTAAGCCAGCCCTCTGGACTTCCAGTAAGCTGTGTTCCTATTGACTGTCCAGGTGGCTGATTGGTGTTATCAGGAACACCTGAGCAGCTCAGTCTCTTCCTGCTTTATGTCTGCAGTCAAACATTTCCTCTGCTTCTCTTCACTGAACCTTGTCTCCGTTGCTTTAGTTTGTTCTTTAGGTGTCGGCTTGCAGCTTCCAGTAGTGAAATTGTCTTTAATGTGTTTCTTGGTGTGTTTTAGGGCTTTGTACTGAATAGGTGTCTTGGTAAATGTGGTTATTTAGCCACAGTTAGCACATGGTGCTAATGTGTGCAGTGATTAGTGGATTTGGTGCAGCTGAGCTGTGTCTTTGTCTTGGCTGTAGTGAGTCTTTAGAGGTTTTTGGTCAGACACATTCTGTGTTCTTGTTTGTGAACCAACGTTGGTTGTCCAGAAGGTAAGAGTTCCTGTCCTGATTCTCTGTTTAAAGAGGTTCTCTGGTAGGCTGCAGGAGACTTTAGTGTTTGTGTTGTGCTAGTTTGGTTTTTGTATAGTTTCATTTGGACGACTATCTTGAGGCTCCTCCATGTGGTTTAGTGAGGTTTTCTGGAACAGTTCTACAAAGCAACCTGCAGCAGAAGAGACTTTGAGAGTTTTTAGGAAGTTCTAGAGACCAGACTTTAGAGCAGCACAAACATTTGTCAACAGTTTGAGCAGGAGAAGGTGAGCTTCAGAGTAGAAATGAGAAGGAAACCTTCTTGACCCGTGTGGTGAGGTCCTGTACCAAGAGTTTGAGCAGGTTGTGAAGAGTCTGTAGTTCTTTGGTCTGAAAGCACAAGAGTCGACTCATGAAAGGAGAAAACGGGAGATATTGTTGGTTCTTCTGTCGATCTGCAGTTTCCAGTTTCTTTAGAATGAATATCAAGTTTCTATTAAATGATTTACTGTGTGAGCCCAAGAAGACTTCAATAAACTCCCATCTGCTGGACACAACATATATTACCATGTTAAATCTTTTTTTTTTTTTTTAATATATTTTTGAGTTTTAATCATAGGTTTTTGTCTTTGCTTGTTTAATTTTGTCATCTGTGTGAAAAATGCTAAACAAATAAAGTTGAATTGATAAACTGAATAACTGACTAACTCATGATTGTGACAACAGAAGTATTTTCATTGTGATTTAAGGGTTTCTTTGTTTTTAAGGTTGGGGTTAAAATCTTGATAAGATTAAAAAATAAACTACATTTAAAAATCAGTTAAATCAAAGGAAAAAACATTTAATACAATGAAACTTCTAAAAAGGAAACTAAACATTAAATACAATTAAATTATATTAAACACAAAATACTTAATTAGATAATTAAACAGAAGATACAAAACATGTAATTCTGAAATTAAACATTTTTTCAACAATATTAAAGATGAAGTATTCTAGATAATTAAACATTTAAAAAATACAATGAAACAAGAATATGAAACATTTAATTAGATTATTAAACCTTTAAAAAGACAAAACATTTAATTAAAAAATTAAATGTTTAATTATAAAATTAATTCTTAAAGACAAAAATTTAAATAGGAATTAAACAGAAAATACAATGAAGCATTTAAAAAGAAAATTAAACATTAAAAGGAGGTAGATCATTTAAAAAGAAAAACCTGAACAAAGACTTAACCGAAAAATTAAACATTGGGAAAGAAAAGGACATTTTTCAAACAAGCCGATAAAACATTTGAAAAAACAACAATTAAACATTAAAAAGATAAAACATTTCAGAATCAAATCAGACATTAGAAAAGAATAAAAGGTGAGAAAAGAGCAAAAACATATAAGACGAATCAAACTAAAGACAAAACATTTGAAAAGACACCAGTTAAACTTTAGAAGATCAAATTAAACAAAAGAGACAAAAAATGATCAAAAAGAGCAAAAACAGATAAAAATCTTAAAGCATTTTCTAGTCTGAAGTGAAAACCAATTTGTTTCTTCAAACATTTCCTCTTTCTATGTTCTTGGTTTGATTGTGGACAGATTTACTAAGAACTCATTTTAGAAAACTGCTTTCCAGATAAAGTCTACTAGTAGTTGAAAGCATCGATCAAACTAATGTTACCTTCTGATCTCCACAGACTTTACTGTTCAGTGAAGAGAATCAAAGTTTGTTCAGGATTTCTAAAGAACCCACAGGTGAAGGTCTGAGAAGAACTCAGATGGATGGACTAAATGTGAAATCAAGACTCATGGTCACAATTTTAAGGCTTCTGTTAACCACAAAGTTCAAACTAACAGTGAACTATTCAAGAACTTTTAGGTTTTCAGTCCTCAGACTGTTGAAAGGTTCAAACTAACAGGGATCTACTCAGGAACTTCTTAAATTTCAGCCTGAGACTGTCGAAAGGTTCAAACCAACAGAGATCTACTGTGGGACTTAGAAAATTTCAGCTCTCAGACTGTGTGAAAGCTCAGGTCCTGAGGACTCGGGAGGTCTGGAGGCTTTGGAAAGTCTTGGAACTGAGGTTTCAACCCTCCAGCACAAAGGCTGAAGTCCAACCTCCTGAGAAAAACGGTTGAGTCGAGACTCGAGTTAAAAAAAAAAAACCTCGAAAACGGCAAAAAATAGATGATAAATGCGCAAAAAAAAAGAAGAATTAGTATCTGGGTGAGTAGCTCAGGGGGTGAGAAGAGAGACTACCAAGTGGAAGGTAGTAGGATCAAGACCTACCACTGGCATTTTTCTTTGGTTATTTTCATCAGGATTTTCAAAAAATTTAAGAAGGGTCTGCTCTTGAACCAGCAACCTGCAGCGCCATAGGCATATCCTTAACTCCCTGAGCTACAGATCAGATGATAAAAATACAATTTCATCGTCCCTTTGACATCGTAGTTTCCAAGTGACCACATGGGTGGAGCCAAGGCAGAGTCAGGGTGGAGTCAGGGCGGAGAGTAGGAGTGGAGGTGGGTGGCGGCTTCCCCCCGCTACTCCCCCACCTCCCTCCACTGCCCCCCTCTACTCCCCCACCACCCACCGCACCTTTCCCCGCCCGACAAGTTTTTAAAATCCGAGTCTCGATGGGTTTTCCCGAGTTTCTCGAGTTTCCACCAGGTCGGAGGCAGAAGAACTTGTCATGAAGAGGTGTTGAAATCGGTGAGGATGGCGTGACTTTTTACAGCGACGAGAAGAGCAGGTCTTTAACCAGCATCCCTAAAATCCATGGAGTCGGCTCCAGAGAAATGAAGGGAGATCAACTTTTATCAACCTCCATCCAGATGTTCAACTTGATATCTTTAATATCTTTACTTTGAGATTTTTAGCACCATAAACCTTTAATATCACATTTTATCATTTATTAGGACTTTAATGGAATCCACCAGCAGATTCAGTTTTTGTTGACAAAATTTATTTTTGTCATCGTGGGACTGCAGGATTTAAAACTGTTCCTTCTATTTGACCTCATGTTTATTAGTTTTAGTGGAGAAAGTTATTTTGTGGATTAGTCTCTTAAAAACCAAATAATAAAATGGATTAGTCAAGAGGTTTAAATTTCTTGCTTTGTCATATTTTAAATGACAAAAAATATAAAAAATAAAGGTTCTTGAAACAATTTGACCTGTGATTGGCGTTTTATAAATAAAATTGAATTAAAATTGTATGTATCTCGTAATGTTGGAGTAATTCAGCCATATATGTTGGAAAACACATTTTCTTTGTCCATTAATCTGTTGTTTTCTCCAGTAATTCATTTCTTGTTTTGGTTTATAAAATGTCAAACCCAAATATATTCAGTTTACTGTCATAAAAACCAAAAAGATTTACCTTTATGATGCAGGAATCAGACAGTTTTTCACTTTTTTTCTCAGTTTAGTCAGAAAGAGACTTGATAATGTGTGAATTGTTGCAGCTTGTGAGCCGTAAAAGGTTATAATCTTTGGGGCCGAGTGTCAACAAACATTTAGAAACCAACATCAACAAAACACTCAAAGATTTAAACATCATTAAAAGGAAATCCAACTTTTACATGTCAATGTCTAATTAAAGGACATTTATTTCCAACATAAAAGTGTGATATTCATCCTCTGGAGCTTTCTCTTCGCATTGTCTTCCACCTGGACTGGTTTGGTCGGGAGCATGTGCAACAAACATCTGAAAAACTGCACTTTAACATCAATAAATGACACTGAAGTTTAATCTCTACATATATGAGACTGAGTCTGGATGTGCTGCTCTGGCATTAACTCCCAAGTTTAGGGAAAGTTCAAACTAAAGAGGACAGTTCAGATAAGACTCGAGAATGAACTTATTTTGAACAAACATCTCAGACTTTGAGCTTCAGCACCTCTAGCAAGATATTTTAAGAATAAGCAACTCCAGGGATCCAGAAGTTGGAGAGGGTTAGCTTTAGCTGAGCCAAAGAACATGTGGGACGCTAACCTAGCAAACATTTCAGACTTTTCTCTGTGAATTCCGAGAAATAATTTCCTATTTAATGGCAGAGTTACACATCTGAACTCAGTCTCATTAAAACGTGCTCTAATTCAGTGTCATCCATCCATATTAAAGTGCAGTTACCCAAAATGTTTGCTGCATGAGCTCCGACAAAACCTGCCCAGGTAGAAGGCCACTTTGACAAACAGGAAGTGGAAGATTCCAAGCAGATTTATACAAGGGGGAACCGGACTGTACTAAGTGTGGTCGACTATAGAGGGGTGTTTTGTGGGTTTTTAAGGCTGATAATGATTATTTGTGAGACATTTGGAGGAGATATTCATTTGCAGTAAATGAAAGTATTTAAAATCTTGGAGATAAACTGATAAGAACACAAACTCTAACAGAAAATTTTGTTGATATATTTTGTTTTGTTTACAGATGTTAAGTTAAAGGAGTTTTATTCGTAACGTATAACCAATCAAATCACTCCAGAAGACAGAGCAACCACAGGTAGATAAAGGTTCAGAGCCAAAGTAGCATCATTTTTGAATTGATTTATTCCCGTAAATCAGTAAAAACTAAAATACTGATAATCAGTAAATCAGTCAGCCCACAATTACTACAATACTACAATGTAAGATTTAACTGATTTTAACTTGAAGTAGAAAATCACAAACAAAGACGGAAAGAAAGTCACCTTTATTTGATGGATATAAACAAGCTGGCCAACACTCAATAGTAATATTCTGATACAGCACATACAATAGCAAACAGGGGCACTGAGGACAGCCTCCTATTGTTTAAAAAACAAAAAACATTACAGAGTATCCATGCTTCATTCAAAATGTACTCAACCTCACTGTTTTTTCTCTCGGGACTCTCTGATAAAGTTTTTTTAAATAGATTTTTCTCTTGTGCATTCATAACACACAGATACACACAAACATACGCACACTCGCACACACTCGTTAAACAATAAATGCAGTTATGCACACACACTCTCATATCTCTCTTTTCTGAATACATTTACACCAGCAACCCCAAAAACATGCTGCACTCTCACAAAACTGCACAGGCTGTCTACTAAGGGGACACAGTAAGTGAGACACACATCACTCTCAAACACAACATCACACCGTCACAATGCACGATGCAGATGCAATTAATGAATGAGGAATGGTGCTTCATGGGAGATTAGCTCACGTTCACACAAATAATCATTCAGCATGCTGGACACACATTTAATTTGATCCTAGTTCTTTACTGTACAGCTCAAAACATTTACTTATACAAATAGTACAGTCTCAAACTGGCATATTCCATAAGCTGAAACAATAGAAAAAATAAAGCTAACTTAAATACAAAAATGAATAATAAAAAAGTAAATGCAGTATTTGCTCTGTCAAACAAAAAGGTTTCTGGCATTGGTCACAGTGATTTGTTTGATCCAAAGTTTTCAGCGACATACAGTAAAAGAAAAACAACCTGGTTACAACAATAAAGTGAAAATGTATGTTAGGCGTCTCATACTTTTTTCTGAAGGCCTTTTGAAAATCACTGGTGAATCTACAGGCTTTTCAAGTCTTTCTACACAGCTGCTTCTAGGCACAGATGAAGCCTCGCCTTCTGGACTCACAGCTCACCGTGTGCGATGCCAGTTGTTCACAACCAGGATTAGTCTTTAGTCTAAGCCCAGGAAACCAGCCCCAGCCTCTAAGCCTTGATGTCTCCAAAACCTTATTTTGACACAACGGTAGAGAAATCGCTCTGCATAGAGAACAGGAGATTATCCTTACAATATCACTTTCAGTTGGCACATTATGTAAAAATCAGCATGCATGGGCACAATTAAAATGTTCCATGTTGTCTACCATGTAAATCATACGCGCTATTTCATGGTAGGAGACCCTACTTCAAGTATTCAGTAGATAAGGACCTGAAAATGGAGGATTCATACTCCA
Source organism: Acanthochromis polyacanthus (assembly GCF_021347895.1). NCBI lineage: Eukaryota > Metazoa > Chordata > Actinopteri > Pomacentridae > Acanthochromis > Acanthochromis polyacanthus. The sequence goes on along the minus strand of NC_067117.1, from coordinate 12,982,189 downwards.
TCCCCCCTGATGGTGAAGTGACAGGATTTTTGATCCTCTGTCTGTTTGCATTGTCTTCCCTTTTTGAAAAAAAAAAAAAAGAATCCAAATCAGGACCTCTATCTGAACAATTGTAAACACAAACAGCAAAGTTTCACACAATCTCTTAATTCTTGGTCAGTGACAGGAGCTGTGAAGGTTCACGTGGGAAGCAGACGCATAAAAGATGATGCACGGATCACCTCGGTTTGTGGAAGATGGGCGTATGGAAAGACGTTTATATACAACAACCAACACTTGGCCATACAAGGGAGAGACACACAGGCACCATGATGGGAGGGAGAGGAAGTGGGAATAGTAACAGTCTACTTCATTTTTCCACTATACTGTAACAATGTGTGTTGTTTTTTTCTACTTAGTTAGCTGTCACGGTCACATACATCACCACTTCTGTTCACGAGACGACGACGACGACAAACACACCAAAGAAATGCATCCAGACAGAGTCACTCAAACCTCCACTCGGATGTTAATCGTGATAGTCCTCACTCACAAGTGCAAGCTTCTGACTGCTGAGTGCAGCAGACATAATCTCATTGCTACCTGTGTGAGCTGCAAAATTTAAAAAAAAAAGTTATTTAAAGTTGTTACCACAGGCCAAGTGGTCTTCAACTGAGTTGTTTTCACATTAAGGAATGTAATAACGTCATCTGTTTCTAGACTTCTATATAGATTTGGATACACTTCACTTTATTTCCCATAAACTGCTCTAAAGCTCTTGTTTGTTTTTTGGGCTGTCCTGTAATTTCAGACAGGGAATGTTAATTCTGCTGCGGTTTATTTTTTTTCTCACCAAGTACAAATCAGAGGAAAACCACACCACTCAACGCTTTGAATAAGACATCTCTCTGACCTCCAGCCAGTTAGAAAAATAACCATGAAGAAAAAACATATAGCATCTTGTCAGTTTGAAACGATTTTCTGACCACGTATAGACACACTCTATAGATTTCTCTCTATATGTATAATATATGCATATCTATCATATGTGTACAGTTTTTACGAGGCACAGGCCACCTTGTTGAGAAGGAGAAAACAAGTCACTATGTTCGGGGAGGTCACACAGACTACTGCTGGAAGAGTACAAGGAAGAGGGGAGCAGGATCATACTGTAGGTCAGAGACTGGGGGTGTCAGTGGTACAAATAGACCTGCAAGGAGAACATCTATTGGACACTGTCTTCACTTTGTAGTCTATAACGATGCTCATAGAAGCAGTATTTCTGTGTGTGAGGGACTTGAAGTGACCGCCGCTCACAAAAAGCCCCCATGTTTTTAAATTGTATGTACAAAGGAGTCTTTCACTGTTGTTTATGAAGCCCATAGTGGGATCAAGTACCCTCTACTGTAAAAGGACTAAAAGATGCTCTTGACCAGGTCTTCTGACACCATTTAGTTTGAGCACCAGCAGAAGCACCATTAGTAAAAATTCCTGCAACACAGAGGAGGTGCATAGGTGCATAGTCTCGGAAAATGAAAATAATCTGATGAATATTCTCTGACCACTCTCTTGGCCGCTCTGATTGGATGGTTAATTACAGTTTGATTTGATTGAGGTGATGATGGGAAATAAACATGTACTCACTCTATGTTGACATCTGCATAGATTAATTCTTTTTTTTTGACTACTTCTGATTAAAATGAGGTAACATGAGGAGATGACAGCCACAGCCTGAAGGCTCACACAAGCCCAAGAACTGGAGGGCCCTGCTCATGCAGCCAAGGAAGCCCTTAATGCTGCAGGCAAGGCTCAAGGCGTACTATCAGTCAACTCAAAGCTCTTCCTTTTGCCGACAAGAAATGACAATAGGAAAACCTAAACTCGCTCGAATCTGGTGTGTGTGTGTGTGTGTGTGGAACATGCTAGTAAAGGTACGCAACATCACACTTAGAAATGCTGAACACTCTAGTGGGTGAGGCATGTACAAAGGTAAAAAAAGAGGTCACTGTGTGCCACAAAGAGTAAATCTAGCTCATCGACACAATCAGATGGTTCTAACAACAGAAGAGGCTCTTCACACTGAAGGATGGGGGGGGGGTCATGATAGCCAGGTAGAGGGGTCAGATGTCACCAGATGGGTCAGAAGGGCAGTGAGGATCGATCAATCATGAGCATGAGTCAGGCGGAGGAGCCAACCAGAGCCAGAGGAGTCAGTCAGGCAGGGGAAACAGTCAGCGAGACAACCATGATCTTGAAAAGGAAGAGGGATGAAGTACAAAATACTGGGCTGGCAGACGAGGATCTTCTGCTGGGAGGATCAAGAGGGCGTCGTTGGCCTGTATGGGCGGATCGCTCGGCAGGTGATGGACAGGTGAGTTGACCTCTGTGAGACCTCCAATGCGGATTGGCTGCCATGATGATTACACACCTGTCCAAGCCACAATTTGACACACAAAACATCTGTCTCTCCATCGACATCAATCCATCTCTTTCCTTCCACTTGGCTGTGTAGCTGTAATTGTGCGTGAAGGTAGTGGAGCGTTCACAGAAAGAAGAAGGTCCCACATCACCTGGAGCAGAACAGGAGACGGTCTAAGTTGCAGATTGGAAACGTAGTAACTTCTTATTTTCTCTTTGCGTGACATTACACACTGCAGCATGTGTCCAGGTAAATGCCTGAAAGTACCTGCACAACTTTCGGTCTCCATGCGTGACCTGCACACCTGAGTGCCCCCTTCTCTTCCCCGGAAGAAACAAACAAAAAAAAAAACAAAAAAAAACAAAGGTCCCATTGCTGAGTATTGACTGAGTAGAGATAATAAATGTTTTGTCGGGTAGTGTTGCAACATCATGGCATGGCTGTGCTCCTCCAGTAGTGACTGAATCATCTGAATGGCAGAAAGGACAAAATATGTTCAGTTTGTAGCAAAACACAAGACAGAAAATTAAGAATTAAGAAAACTAAAATGGGAAAGTTAAATGTACCTCACCCCTCAAATCAACATTAGAGCTTTGGTTGTCACAGCAAGGATTATGCCCAGATGCCCTCCTCATCATCCTGTTTAAGGAATAGTTGTGCATGCAGAGAAGAAAGCAGACAGAAACCAGAGTAAGTGCTATTCAGGCAGTCTGACAGAAATATAACCAATTTTAAAAGTTGTGAAAACTGTTTCACTCACATTTTATTTTCCAGCAATGTTTTTTTTATTATGTGACTTTTTATCAGAGCATTACTGCGCTCTGGAAAAACTGGAGAAATGAGGGTGTTGTGATATACCAGCAATCACAATAAAATTATATTTAAAAAATTTAATCTTGATATCATGTTAATAAATACACGATTATAAGAACTATCTGGTTATGGACTCTGTCCACGTCCCTGAACTCGTACTGTGAGTGCATTTCATTTGCCAAAAAAGACACAATAAACAAAATTAAAGATAAATTTGAATTCTAATTTTATAATTTTTTCAAATGTTCTGTGGATATTGTGATAACGTTATCGTGAATTTTTATGACCACAATATTTGTGTATATTGTGACAGCCCTCATTAGAAAGAGGCCTCAAATCTCAAAACAAATATGTGGCCGCATCTGACAATGATTCTGCCTTCAATTATTCTCCTCATTATTTTTTTTGATTGATCATTTTGTTTTCACATTGCCTGCTTCATTTGACCGTTCAGAACCACAATATTCTGTTTTTTAATCATAGAAAACAAGGAAAATCGCATTTGAGAAGCACAGTTAAAAAAAGACATACTTTTCAATCAACTGACATATTGATTATTCAACTAACACCTTCTGCTCGACTGGAAATACACCACTACGTGACTGTCTATTGGCTTGTTTGAAAGCCATTTGTTTACAACTTGTTAACTCCAGCTGACACACAGTATGACTGATATTATCTGCCAACTTTAGTTGTTTATAGAAGTCTGTATCTGCATCTATTTCAGCCTGTAAATAGCAAAAAAGTACAACTCACAAATGGCTGAGACAGAATGATTTGAATAGAGATTTTAAGTATCACTGTTATATCGTTCCAGTTAAAATTTCTCAGTACATTTCTTCATTGCAATGCTTTTACAACCTAATTTTATTCCATGTGTTATATCATTAAATAAATATTGGCAAATTTCATGGTCAGACTTTTTTTTTTTCAAACAATTACTTGATTAAGTAGTCAACGGGAAAAAAAATATTGGTCATCTGTTTTGATAATTGACTAATTTCTTTGTGATCTATTTGGCCGTTAGGGTCATTTACATTTTTTTGTCTCTTTGTCGTTGCATTCTGTCTTTTACTTGAGCTTTGTGACTTTTACCAAGAAATTATAAGCAACTTCAAACAGGAGTTTTTACATCAAAATTTGTTTTCACAATATATTGGCAACATCTGTTTAGTTGTGACCTTTGAGAGAAGATACTAAATGGTATTGAAAACATATGAAAAACACTGGCGATATCTAACCTGGTCTGGGGAGGGGCGGTGACCAGCATGTGGGGGTCCTCGGGCCGAGCCTCCGCGATGGTGGGGCGATGGGTGGCGTAGATGCTGGGCGTGGTGCGGGTGCTGAGGGTGCTGAGGGTGCTGCGGATGCGGATGTTGGGGGTGCTGCCCTTGCTGGGGGGGGCCGTGTGGGTGCTGAGGGTGGGGGTGAGGGTGCTGTGGCGGGGCGTGTCCGTGCGGAGGATGCTGGGGGTGCTGTTGGTGGGGGTGCTGGGGCTGTTGAGGGCGTGGGTGCTGTGGGTGCTGTTGGTGCTGTGGAGGCGGTTGGGGGTGCTGGGGGTGCTGAGGGTGGGGGTACTGGGGCTGAGGCTGCTGTGGATGTGGGTGCTGTTGAGGGGCCTGTGGATGCTGTGGGTGCTGGGGGTGTTGCATGTGCTGCGGGTGCTGGGGATGCTGCGGATGTTGCGGGTGTTGCGGGTGCGGGCCGTGTGGATACGGAGACTGCTGGCCGTGGGCAGGGTGGGGGTACTGGGGCTGGGGCTGGGGCTGAGCGTGAGGGGGCTGCGGCTGGGGGTGGTGAGGAGCATGTGGGTGATATTGCTCATCTTCATAGTTGTCAGCAATCAGCTTCATTCTGCTCTGTGTCTGTAAGAAGAAGAAGAAGCAGCCAGTTAGTGAGTGACGCTCTGCAGCTGGTAAAAAACAACATTGTTCTTTCACAGTGAGAGGAGGACACGCAACAGAGACCCAGCACAACAACATGAAACTAACACTGAGGCTCATAATGTTCAGTATTGAGGCTGTCTCCTCTGTGGCTTTTATCTCTGTGGTCATGTTTATGGACAGTGTGGTTGTGTTTCGCAGAGACAACATTAAAGGAAACAGCCTGGCTCTGTAACTTCATCCACCTCCAGCACCTTTAAAGTTAAATTAAAACCCAATACCCATAAATTAACAACTTGCAGTTTAAGGCAAGTTGCAGAATCGCTGGATGCTCTGCATTTATTGATTGATCAGCTACACCATGTTGGGAATGTACAGCCAAGTGGTACATTCATATCAGTATTCTCATGTAGCTCTTGGTTAAAAAAAAAAGTGAACGCCAATGTTGAACTGTTTCTGTAAGTCAGTCAGAAACTGTGGGTTCAATCATCACCACTGTTGATCTTCACTGATAGATGCTTTCCTGCATGTACATAATGTTTGACTTTGTACTTTTGTTATTGAGTAAGTACGGAGTTTCAGACATTGGATAAATGAAAACTGCTGCTTTATCAGCCCCTTAAACTGCATTCAGTCAGAAGTAAGTCACTTTTCATGCTCCTCAGAGGTTCATTACGACATAACATGTATAACAAATAAGTGTATAACACACAATATTGCAATAACTAACAAAATATTAAATCTTATTCAATTGTCCAAGTATGTAGCCTAGTTAGTCTCCAATTTCCAAAACACTGAAAAGTCTGTCCATATGTGATGATAATCTAAGTACGACTTCACAAACAGTAAAATAAAAATATCCCAACAGCTGTGATGGAGCTCAAGAGGAACTTAAAGATGACACTGTGTAACAAATGAATCAACTAATAAAGTGTGACAGCTCACCTGCCTGAGGTGAAGCAAAGTTCACAGTGTGACTTGCCATTAGATCCTAACTGATCTACCGGGACCAGTTTGGGATGAACTGAGATTTTAATTTCCCCAAAAGATGAGAAACCAGCTCTGACTCAAGCAGCAAATCAAGACGTAACATTTTGGAAAAGTGCCAAAACTGAAGTTGCAAAGTGGCCATGCATGTCCTTGACAACCCCACAGATGAAATGAAAAACTTGGTTTGCTGCCATGTGCAGCTATATTTCTCATTTTGATTAACATTGCCTGGCAACCAGCAGCAGTGCAGAGAGAAGTTTCCTTGATGCTGTGCAGCAGTACTAACGTGTTGTTTGAGCTGAAGCATCAGTTTGTCACGGTCCCTCTTGAGGCCTAGCACCTCCTCCTGGGTCTTCTTTTTATTGGAGGCAGACAGTTCCAGCAGTGCAATATTAGCATCTTTCTCACTGATGGCTGCCAGCAGAGCTTGTTGCCTGGAAAAGAACAACATTATAACATCAGCACGAAAAGAGAAAAAAAAATCCAACCAATTCATGAGGCTCTTTTAACTAAAGAACCGTTTGAATCCATCTGATCAACTCTATTTCTACTTCGTACCGTCTATGTGCAATTGAAACTACTCATGGCCAGAATCCAGTTAAAGGAGGCCAATGATGATCACTAAGAAATCAGACTGCTTTGTTCTTCTCTCAAAGGACATCATAAAAGCACACTCAAAGCTCGGACTACATATCTCAGTCTAAGAACATTTTAGGAAACCGAGTTATTTGCCTTGTTGCTGAGATGAGAAAACTGACACCACTCTCATATTTTTACACAGCAGCAGGTTAGTTCAGCATAAAGGCTCGAAACAACGGAACACAACCATTTGGTTTAATCCATTTAAACTGTAAAACCAGCATAATGGTTATGTTTATGTGCACATCTATTTCTTGGCAGGGTGCAGAGACTTTGTGGGGTTTTAGCTGGTTGCCTGGCAACCTCACCGTGAGGACAAGCCTTTAGGATGTCACAAAAAAAACGTATTTCTCAATAATGCTTCTCAGAAAGAAACTGTAAAAATATCCTCTGAGAATTTAAACTATGTATTTTGGTATAAAATGACTCACGAACTGCACATCCTAGTTCTCAGCTCAAACGTATTTAGTTATTTTTGTGGGTAGAACAAGGAGAAACTGGATTACACTTTCAGACTAGAAATGAATCTGTGGCGTAATTAGAGATGCATTAAAAGAAGTAAACTTGTAAGCATCAAATCACATAACAAGACCTACTTCATATCAAGGATCTCCTCCAGTTGTTTCCTGCGCTCTTGTCTCATGTTGGTGAGGTGTGTGTCCCTCTCCTGCAGAGACTGCTGTGTGGAGGACAGACGCTGCTTGGTGGCATCCAGCTCCTGCCTCGTCCTTTCCAGCGTGTTCATCAGCTCCTCCAACTGACAGACAGCCAGGATTATGTTGGCGCACACAAAGGAAACACACATTGCAGACACAGATTTCATTAGCCAACTACTAAACAACGTGCCATCAATAAATATTTCTCAGGAGGAAATCCTTACCTTCAAGTGGTGACCACCATCTATGGAACCGTCCTTACGAAGGTCCTGTCCTAAGCCTTTCTTGTCCCCTTGTGGTCCTAATTTGATGTTTGGACCCTTCTTAGTCTGATCTTTGCCTCCCTGTCTGTAAAATACACAAAAATTTAGGAACTCCCACGCCAGAAGACTGTGAAGTCTGTAATTATAGTGCAATTTGTACAATACAAATGCAATCAGGAGGATATAGAGTTATATGACAAGTAAGTAGACATGTGAGTTAGGTATGTTATAGACCCATAAACCACATCAAACACATGAAATACAAACAAGCAACAGCACCGTAATGGGTAATCATGTCAAGTGCATTTTGAATGAGTCTTGTTTCAAAATAGTACCAGTCATGAGATCACCAGGACAGCAACAAGTCATGAGCATCACAGATGAACTGATATCTTCATGTTAACATGAGATTCTGGAGAAAACTCACAGGTTTAAGCACCAGAGTAAGGACGGATACAGGTAGAGGTGGGGGTTGCCATGGGAGCAGGGTCATTACTTACCTGGGAGCTAGACTGCAGACGGGGAGAGGAAAAGGTAGAAGAGAAGGGGATGATGGGACAAGTGAAGAACACATTGGAAGCAGGAGACAAGAGCACACACAGGAAAAAGGAAATAAAAACAACGAGACATTAGAACCAGAACTTAAAGAAACAACAACAAGAAAACAATCCAGTGAACCCAGAGGAGATCACGCTGTGTTCATTGTCAAACAACATGGGAGATTACAGACACGGCTGTGACAGTCACTGCTCTGCAGCTTGACACAGCTAATGCAGGATGCACCTTCTCTGAAAACATGGAACCATGTGCATCTGCTGCCAAGCCTGGGAGAGGCAGACATGCAGTCAGACAGGCAAAAATTAGCCGGGCAAAAAAGAAGTGGGGAGGAGGAGAAGGTCTGAGTGCCGAGCAAAAAGGAGGGGAAGCCAACAGTGGTTTGATCAAGTGGGTAAGAAGGAGTGATTCTGTGAGAGAGACAGTTATGGATGCAGGGTTGTTTAGACAGAAGAGACCCGACTGAAGTGACACACTTCAGGACCGAGAGTTCAGTCCAGACCCTACCTACTACAGCACCTCACACTGAGCGCGTGTAGACCTGGAGCACAGCAGCTCTATTCATGCAGGCCACTAGGCTGTTCATTTCCCTTAGTGTCTGGTAGAGCAAGCTAGGCAGGGCAGGTTGGGAGGGAGAGCAGGAAGGTGGGCACTGGGGGAAGACCACTTGAGAAGAGGGGAGCTGTCAAATGATGTTACTGGGAAAAAAAGGAGGATCTGAAGGTGCAAAGGTGACTGAGAGTTAAAGAGGGTGAACAGGGTGAGGCGGGCAGATGGGTGGCTGGAATGAGAAGGGGAAGCGTGCTCATGGCAGGAGAAGGCCTCAGCTCCAAGGACAGACACCTCCTACAATAAGCTACGACAAACAGCCAAACACCACAAAAAGACACAAACATTGTGTGTGTGTGTGTGTGTGTGTGTGTGTGTGTGTGTGTGTGTGTGTGTGTGTGTGTGTGTGTGTGTGTGTGTGTGTGTGTGTGTATCAGTGTACAAGCTATTTCAACAAAGGACACACAAAGTTACAGCAAATACATTGACCTCAAATAAAACAGAAAAAAAAATAAAGAAGCGAGGGCAGTTGGGCAAATCACACCAAGCTCTACATAAAACAGTTGCTAATAATACAGGAAATAGTGTAGTATTATCTGTATTATTAGTATTTGTAAATATTTACAATATATACAGAAGTGAAATGTCTGATAAGGGCTTTGAATTATAGCTGCAGTAGAAGCTGTGAAATTTGGTTGCTGAATCCTTGGTGTGACTGAATCGTCTATGTGACTTCATGCATCATTACAGAAACAAACCACAACATGATCAAAAGCAACATATGCTGAGAGAATCAAATATATGTCTGCTTGGACATATATTTCAAACATTATGACCTGATGTGCATATGCATGTGTTGGAGTACAAATCTTGAATTCTAAGATCTGAACTTCATATTGAATTTGAAGATATATTTTGGTCATATCTGTACAATTAGTTACAGGCTACATGGTCATTTAATAGGCTGATTTGGAAAGTGATGTGACATGTGGGAAAATCTTTGTTAATATTTCCTCATTCTGTCATCAGTGCACAGATAAATGGCTGAACATAAGCATGCAGCGCACACTCACCCTCACACTCACACACACAGAATTCATGGACAGATGCAAACAGTTAACCACAAAGCAGACACATGCAAAAGACACGAAAGCAGACATGAATCCAGGGATCTTTGTATTATGTGCAAGAGTACAGTAAAGAGACCAAGGACTAAAAACAGAGTCTGACACAAAGATACAAAGATCTGTGAATCCTTCAGACAGCAGGTAGACCCAGGCACACAGGTGAAACCGGATGCAGTTGCAGCAGTCGCAGTCGGAGACTTAAACCACGCAGCCGAGCTGAAGTGCCAGGGCAGAGCACTCACTTTCCCAGGAAATCCCACACCATGCCCCCTATCTGCTGGGGAGCAGCGGACACAGAAGGGAGCGGGTCAGGGGGAGCTCTGCCACCGGGACGAGGGGTGGGGCGAGGGGCGGAGGGTGGGGGGCTGGTGGTGTCGGAGGGGGTCACAACAGAGAGAGAGTGGCAAGGGAGATGGGGAAGAAAAGTCAATCAGATTTGGAAAACATAAAAAGGAATAAAAGGGGGTTCAGGGCCCAGGTTGAAAGAGATCAATGGCAGAGGGTAAATCAAGGGACCGATGGGCAAGAAACAGAAGATAGAAAAGGGAAACAGGATGGAAAAAGTGGGTAAAGATGGCAAAAAAGGACAAGAACACTCAGTTAATCAAACACTACTAACAAATTAACATGACACTCACCAAATGGCCTCCTATCACTAGCAGGGAAGGGAATATGTCATTACTTTTAACACTACGCGGTGGGTAAGTGACAGGGAAAAGGGCTGTCATTGGCAGACGGTGCTCATATGCGGTTCTCATGCAGTCCAACTGGTCTTTATATCAGTTTGAATCCTGTCCAAGTAAATGATCTCCTCCATCAGCCGAACCAAAACGCAGAGCTGGTTCCAGGATGGAGACTCGTAACGCATTAAGCAGTGAGCCAAGAGCTGAAGAGGCCACGCGTTTTATTTATGTGGTCCATTAACTGAGATTAGTTTGACCTCATTCATAAGAGGGTGACTGAGTAGCTCTAATACTGCATCTAACACGCCATCACAAGTTGTACAAAGAGCCTTCCGGTGAATCTCAGCACGCAACTGCCACTACTAGCCATTCAAAAGATGTACGTCTGAATGTATTATCCAACCATGACTCGATCTGAAACAGGACAGTGTGCTGACACCCTCATGACATCAAACTTGTACAGAACATGAAAATGAGAGTACATGTAAACAAAGGCACAGAAAAGTTCACTTGAAATATGAAGATCGCAGCACGGGGGACTTTAAAGTTGACAAACACATCCATCAAGAATGAGAATAAACAGCTCGGAGCTGCTCAGCACAAACAGGAACATCCCGTACTGCTTAGGATAACGACATTAGAGGGTTAGTCCACCCAAATTACTAAATAATCTATTTTGTCTGAAGATGAATGGGGTTTTGTTTGTGATGCTCACAGAATTTAGAGGCAGAAGAGAGAGACTAGTGTTTCAAAACTTTAGCAGAAAAAACAAAACCGTCTGCGGCAACCTGCAGGTCTAAAAAATGAAACCAACGCTGAAATACTAAGAAACGTCCACTTGAGGCTGGCTCTAAAAGTGAATCAATCCCAGTAGGCTTCTATGTAAAATGCCCAACTTTATGGCAAAAAAAAGACATGTTTACAGTCTGGGCCAAAAACGCTTTGCTACCTAAAGCTAATTTCCACATTCAGGATAACTGCACAGAGAGTGAATTTTTATATAAACTACCTATTTAAATTGTTTTAACACTTGAAGTTACGCAAAATTGAGTGCATGAGCACACTATAGTATGACACATTTGCATGAGCCACCTCAGCTGTGGCATCTGTTCAACCATTTGTGACCAACCTCTCCCACCTCCTCCATGATGTTCTACGTCCATCCAATCACCTGATTTCCACCAACAAGCCCCATAGTGCAGAGTGGTTTGGCTTTCCAGTGTTCAGGTTTTCTCCTAATTTCATCTCGTTTCTTTTTAGCCTTGCCTGTACTTTGGATTGTGCTTCAGCCTGCTCCCTGTGCTTTATTTATCTGCCTGGTTATTGTAATTGTGAACCTGTGTAACTGTGCATTCGTTAAGCTTTTTGCTTTTACAATCTGACTCTTGTGTTGTGCTCTCGGGTGCTCTGAACAGAACCCTGTCTGGGCAAAAGTTCTATTTGGAAGCTGTTGTGACCTAACCCTTCGAAAACTAATGACATGTTTGATAATGTGTCGCTTAGTTAAAAGTTTTGCTTTCCTCGTTCTCATTTAGTTTTACATTTTAAGTGTGTTATTGAATCTTTTGGTCCACAGCTTAGAGGAGACGTTGTATATTTGCAGCATCAAACAACAGATGGAGAATGCAATTATTGTGAGCTGCTTCGGACAACTAAATATTACAATTTTGGTGATTCAGCCCCTGTAACAATAGTAGACAATGCACACTATACGACAAAGAGGAATAAAATCAGTGCAGGCTAAACTGTAGGTTAACCGGTCTGTAAATGTTTTAGCTAAATTCCCAAAACACTTGATTTATTACCTCTCCAATTCAGCGATCTTCTTGTCCTTGTCATTCTTTTCTGTTTCCACCTCTCTCAGGATGTCGAGGAGTCTCTCGACCTCCGTCTGAGCCTTGCTGGCTTCGTCCTTGTAGTAGTTCACTTCCTTTTCCAGCAGCTTCACTCGGTCCACGTACTCCGGGTTTCCTCTTGGGCCCGACTGATGCTCCACCTCGTGGGCCTTCTGCATCGACACCCCAAAGAATGACACACACCAACATGCACACACCCGACGACGCACTCAGTTAAGATCACAGTGTCGGCGCAAACATTTAGTGCAGCTCAGAGTGTTTTACTGGCAATGAAACAGAAATACATCCAGCACACTGCAGTCCATCAGTGTGCTATATTATAATACTTCCTCTGCTCTCTGTCTGTCTTAAGAGTAAAATGTGGTGGACGAAGGCATCATTACTGGTGCTTGTTCATTAGCTTTAACAGAACTATTATTTAGCTGTATTTAAATGGCCATCTGAGGCTCCCAGTCACTTGGTGAGTATGCAGAATACAGGACTGTGTATGGGTGTCTGGTGTTTCCACAGCACTTTAAAAGGGAAAATAGTAACAAATCGGGGCAGGTAAATGCTAGGTCATGCTTCTGTCTCACTGGCTGTCTGTCAAAAACTATCAAAAGCAGAGATCTCGTCATTATTGCAACAGGTTTTAACCCTCCACTGAAATACATGACAGCGGTACACATCAACCCCGAGACAAAACACAGCCACACATGTCAACACGTGTCGCAAAAGGTGTACAGAGCCATCCACCAAGACACTGCAGTGATCTCCAACCACGGCTGATACCTCAGCTAACCGCACCACATCGAGACAGAGGAGAAGCGTGGCAACACTGACACTGACAACATGCAACAAGGTCGACCAAGTCATGCAAACCCAACGAAACTGCACAGTCTTTGCAATTGTCAGTCAAAAGGATGGAGGAAGAGAAGCGAGAGCGACCAAGTAAATGTGTTTTTTTAGGTTTCATATTTTAAGCATGAGGAACGATGTTAGAATTTACTATGTTGGACACCGTTCTGTATGATTTGATGTTATAAGATGTATAAATTCATTTTAGACCCACTAATTGTTGTAGAAGTGTATTAAAAATGAGAGAACAAAATTGCCAACAACTTGTGTATCATCAGAAATATGCCAAACACTGTAAAAAAAGTAAACTGTTCTTAACCGTGACTTTTAAGAACAATTTAGTGTTACTTTACAGATTTTTTTCCTTTTTTGTTAAACTACAAATAATTCTACTTTGTTCCTTTACAACGTTTGACTGAAAATGGCATTGTTGTATTTTACAGATATTTACTGTCATTTGAAAGAAAAAATATGTATATTAAGGAATGAACAGTAGTAACTTATTATTTAAAGAGTTTTCCTGTTTTAAGTTAAAAAAAGTAGTAATTGACATGTTGAGACAAAAACTCCAAATAACTTCCATATAAAAAATCTGTGTTTTTACAAATAGTGATTGACAACAACGTGTAACCTTAAAATTACATTACTTTACCGTGCTTAAACAGCCCAAAAAACATCATTATTTTACAGACATTTGCTTGTATTTTCACAGTTTTTACATTTTTTAGGCATCACAGTATTCCAAAAATTTTTTAGCAGGAAAGTTGCAGATTTTCACTGTTTTTATACAGTATTTTTTCCTTTCAATGCAAAAAAGAGTGCTATGCTTTGTTGTAGTCTTTAGTCTGATTTGTTGATTTTATTTACTTGACTGTTTTCAGCATTTTTCTTTTACAGTGTCTCCATTATACTTGTTCAGCACTGTACCATGTTGACCTATTTTGTCCCTGTGATGTTACTTAACTCCACACAACTGCGTTTTAGAGACTCAAATGAGAAAATGTCAAAAGTTAGAACTAATATTAAAGTATTAGCTTCATTTGGATATTGGGTATTCTGTCCTAAGATGTACAAAATTCACCGCTTGTAAAAGAAGAAATCAAATTAATTTGTTGATCATCTTCAAAAATTCAACATCAGATATATATTTGGGAAAAGAACATTTTCACACTTTGAATGTGCATCTCCTGTTTTCCATTGTGAGGTTGTATGTGTCGCAAGATAAGAGGAAGTGTAGAGTTGACAGCAGGTGATATAAAATGAATTTCACTAAAAATATCTGAGCCTTCTTTGTCAATAGGTTGACCCCAGGAAGTAGAATCTTGAACTGCATTTCCCTGTGTACTGACTTTTTACTCTTATATATTGTATAAAGCTGTATCTTCATTCAACATCAGCAAGAAGAACTTTTTCTCGGCTGAAAAATAAGAAAAACACACAGTAGATATACTAATCACAGCTACAGACAACTATAGAGGCTCAAAAACTTCACAGATCCTTCTCGCTAAAGCTAATGCAGTCTAATACAACAGTCCTGCAATTAATTCTACCTCAGTTTTTACTGAAGCTGATATATAAAGATGTTACGATCATTTCAAGGGCTTCGGTTGTACTACTGCTTCCTGTAGTGGCAGCAGGCTGCCATTACTGAGCCTGGTTTCTGCTGGAGGTTTCATCCTGTTAAAGGGAGTTTTCCTCTCCAGTGTCACCAAATTGCTGCTTATAGAAAATCATTGGATTTGTTTGGGTTTCTGAGATTTTTTTAAGGTTTTAGAGTACATCATATTGTAAGTTTCGCCCTTAAGTATGCACAGTATGGGCTGCAGAAAAATCGTTGGAGCCCCCCTGCCTTCTATCCAGGAATCAGAGACCCCACACACTCTGGACGTAAACTGTTCTCCCTCCTCCCCTCCGACAGGCACTATAGACTCCTTTGCACAAAAACCACGAGACTCAAGAACAGCTTCTTCTTCAATGCCATAACCCTACTAAACAGCTGAGCCATTCTCAGCTAAAATATTGCTGACTTTTTATTAACTTTCTGTACAATTCTGCACCTGTACTACATTTTTGCACTTTGAACAGCATTCTTTGCTTTTTGCACTATTCTCGTCTTACACTACTGTGTATACATATTCTTTTCTAGATGTGTAAATATCCAACTAATAATATTGCTGGTTCCTAACCTTAATATTAATTTTCGTCAAGTTAGCATGCATTTTAGAATATTGTGGGGTCTTAACATTAATATGTAAACCTGTTAGATAAATTTGCAACGCCAGTTTTATTTCTCTACTGGAAAACATCTAAACAAAGGGCTGCTGTTTAAAATGTTACAGGACTATAATGGTTGTATTGCTTTACTAATTTTACTTGTAATGTTGTAATGTGGGCTGCACAGTAGTTCGATGATTAGCACTGTTGCCTTGCAGCTAGAAGATCCCCAGTTTGCATCCCAGCCTTCCAGGAATCTTTCTGCATGGAGTTTGCATGTTCTCCCTGTGCATGTGTGGGTTTTCTTCGGGTTCCCCTCTTCCTCCCACAGTCAAAACTAAACTATTGTAGCTAATTGTAATATTATTATCTTTACAGTGACTGGTGTTCCTGTTATATTGCTCCTCTAATATGAGCGTAGACTAATAGACACTTCTTTGCAAAATGGAATCTAATTTAATACCGCTATGTCTTTCAAAATGATCATAATATAATTGGATGAACACCTCTGACATCCTAATGTTCATGAAAATAGAATTTAATGCACGACTGTTGTATGAGATTCCTGCACTAGTTTAAGCGAGGTACCTAATAGCGTGGCAATAGAGCGTATGTTGATCAAATTCCAGCTGACAAAATACATCTTCAGTACTTCAGTATACTCTGTATATGCAGCACCAGTGTCACCACGTGTCACAAACAGTTACAGAATGAGTACAGTGCACAGGACTCTGAGTGCAGCATAAAGCTCACTATATCAGTACAGTGCAATGAGCAACATGCATCTGGGTGGGGGGGAAGCAGAGCCTGTGCTGGGACTCGGCACGATCACCATCTAAGCATATTTCAAAGCGGCTATCAGTGTCCTCATGCTTTCAATATGTGCCTCAGAGAGCTCAGGAGAGGGACTTACAGGATTGTTCATGTGACTGAATAGCTGCTCAGCTTGCTACATTGCAAAACGGAGGAGTTTGAGGAAGGGACACGGGAGGGGGGGAGGTTGGGGGAGGAAGGGGGAGGGGTTCGTTAGGATTCGTTTTGAACCAGGGGAGAAAACAGCAGGATCAGACATGTTACAGTACATGTTTGACAGGTAAGTCACAGAGTCTGAGTACAGCACGAGTTATTACAGGTTTAACAGCGACACGACAAGGACAAACGCTGGGGAACAGATACAGGGGTGGTCTGTGGGGAAGGCGGACCAGCTATTAGATGAACTTTCTTGCAGCACATTAACAAAGCATGGCGGCCTGTTACAGGAGAGAAAGCATGATGAGCTTTATGTAAGGTCAGTTCACGTTCCTCGATGCAGTCGAGATTTGAAGAACATCATTCAAATTAGCATGATGATGTATAAGGGGTTCTCACAGTTTAAACCTGGATTTCATATTTACGCTGTATCAATTGAACAGCAAAGAGTTCTCCACAGAATAAAGCCTGACTAAAAATAATATATAAGCAGAGGAAAAAAAACACAAAACTGGTATGTAACTAAACGCTTTTAGTGTAAGAATAAAAATTAATAGTTATGATTTTTCTGAAGTCTGTCGTTGCTTAATAGTCTGCATTTGAGTGGTCCCTGGACTCACACTGAGCTAATTCATTTCTTCACAGCGGACATGCTGCTGTGGCTTCTTATCTACAGTTCGGTGCAATTAATGAGGAACATCTCTACAGTCTCCATTCAGGGCAGAGGAGCTCTTAACAGTTCAACTAAAAGAGGCATTCACATTTTCATCGACTGACTAAATGGGACGTTTTTATGCGACCACTGTTGAATTTTTTTTTCTTTTCCATTCCTGTACGACACAACTGGAACACTGCTTCAAATTTGTAGGTGAAAGAATATTCTTTGCAGTGGAAACTAACACTGACAGCAACACAATGCTGCCACGAGGTTCATGCACTTGACGCCTTTGAGCTTTCCATCAGACGAAGTTGTTGCACTGAACCTTGTGCTTCTTTAGATGCAGACTTTATATGGAGAGCATGTAATGCAAGATTTGGGAGCAACATCTGCATTAAGCTTGCTTTCCTAATATTTATATGAACATTATTTTCTATAGTGCCAGAGGTGAAGGCACTGTGGGAATTTATTGGCTCAAATTAGGACTCAGCTTTTCCATCGTCTCTCGTCTTTACCTCTGTCTGCAGCAAAACGGGGATTTCAGACCAGTAGAGCAAAAAGAAGGCATGACTGTGACAGTAGTTTAAAATGCCTGACGGTTGTGAGTGCTTCAGCTGATTGTCAGATGTGCTCTAATCTGTTTATTATTTCTTCCAAAACAGCCAGCTAAAAAAATGCTGCAGCTGAAACTAAAACTGTCTGTCTCATTAGAAAATATACGATAGTTCTATGTTTAAAACTGGTAAGTACCTGTTCTACAAAATCTAAATCAAAACTGCACATTACACAGCGTTGATCCTACACTGAGAGACGCACACCTACCTTCTGCAACTGCGTCTCCAACTTACTACATTCCTCTTTTTTCTGCTCGATGGCAATCTCCAGTGACTTGAGCTTTGAATCCTTCTTGAGGCCAGAGGATGCCAAGGATGATGCATGTTCTTTCAGATCAATGAGACTGGACTGCAGGTGGAGAGCCAGCACAGACAGTTAGCACAAGTTTAAACCAGGCAAGCGAGCACAGTGTTAGCAGGTGTTACTAGGCCACAGCGCCAGAGGTGAAGGCTTAAATGTCACCTAAAGGCCTAGTGAGGGAGGGAGCTCCAATATGTGCTGTACAGTACATACAAAGAGGAGCGGTGCAAGCTTGACAGCGCAGCAGAGTAGACAAACATAAAGGCACGGCATGTGTACAGTCATATGGACACACCCCTACAACCCTTACAAAGACAATCTCTTCGCTCACTGACCTCTTTCTCTGTTAGTTCTATCTGCAGGCTGTTGACCTTCTCCTTCAGATCCTTGTTCTCCTTCTTATATGACTCCACTTCTTCCAGACGTTCTCTGTCTTCTCTCTCCCTTTGGTCCTTTAAACGCTCTATGATCCTCTCCTAAAACACACAGCGTTAAAAGTGAATAATTACAGTCCACATTGATCAAAACATTAAAACTCTGACACCAGAGAGAACACATAAACTTTAAAGGTTCCATATGGTGAAAATATGTTTACGGTGTTTTGTATGTTTTACAGTCTTGGAGGTGTAAAATAAACACAGTTTTTTTTTTAAAAAAAGAACATGCTTTTTACTGCTCTGTGGAGATTTAAAAAAGAAAGCAACAATCTGAACACTAATCTGAGGCTGATAAACAAGGACTGGTTGAGTCACTGTGTTTTATGGAACCTGAACTCATCACTTCAAATCTATTTTCATCTCTTCTGCTCTCTGTGCTCACATACACTACTTTTTTCAATTTCCAGTGATGCTTTAATGTCTCATTTACATATTTTTCCTCTTTCTTTTGTAGGACAATGAAAGGAGTGTGAAACAGTGACAGAAACGCTCCCATTTAAGACCACGTTAACCAACAGCTGCTTAATCAAGCTGCAACTCGGCACAGATGAAAAGATACAGATCTTCTCATCGCAACGTCATCTGACAAATTCATTATACTCATGAGTTAAAAACAACATACAGTATGTGATGTGAATTTAATATTTCTTTTGTCACACACAGAGAGAGTCTTCTTCCAGAAGGGGCAGCTGCATTTAAAGCTACAGACACCGAAGCAGCCTGGGTAAAACAGGACTACAACCAGGAGTTATAAAGTGATGGTGAACTGAACCATCTTTGCAATGTTTCGAGGAGAAAAACTGTGTGATACTTTCATTAATTTGCTGAAAAGGGGCTAAATATGCAAGTGAACACATGATTAATGACACATTCAGTCAAGGACTTGCACCTCTACACTCTTTTAAGCCTGAAAACCACAAGTTAATGCAATTTGTGAAGTTCTTAATATCTCCCGTAGCAATTAAAGTGAAATTAACATTGGACTAATATAATAAGATCCAGAATATAATCATAATGATATGAAACAGCGATTAGGAAATTAGATTAAGGTAAAATGCAAAATAAATTAAGATGCCAAGCCTCACAACAGGCTGTGCTATATTGGAATTTTACTCTAAAGACATGCTGTTAGTTTTTTGCAATTTTATTTTTATCAAACTGGGATGAAATCATCAAAAACTGGATGATTGGAAATACAAGAAAACTGCACTGGAGCAGGAAAATAAGAATCAGATCAAAAGCAACCACTAAATTAAATTTACCCTTTCCTGAATTATACATATTGCTTCAGTTAATGTATTATTCATCATGACCGATATTTTGAACAATCACTCCAGGTCTTTGGTAGGTGCGTGCTCACATCTGTTTCTGTACTGCAGTCTTCTGCAGGAGGATAGAATTTTCCTTAAATTTAAATGCCTTTTTAAGCCTAAAGCTTTGACAGAAGGCTTTGACTGTTGTTTTTGAGTAAAGTAGCAGTAAAGGTTCAAAAGTTCAACATTTTAGGAACTACGTTTTCACTAAGAGTTGAGAAAGTTAAAGTCACTCAGATGTCTGTACACTAAATTTGAACCCAACATCAGCAGCCAGCTAATTTTGCTTACTAAAGAGTACAAAATCCTCCTACTAGAAGCTCTGCAGCTGCTAGAAGTGTACAACATGCTACTTTATGAAGGATTTCACTTTCCTCTTTCAAAAACTGCACTTTTGATTTGATAAATGCACCTCACATCCCAACCTGATGTCACACTCCGGTACTCTACCTTCTCTGACAGCGCCTCCTCCAGGGTGGCCAGGGCAGTGTCTGTGTTACTGGAGTCGGTCTGCAGAGACTTGACTCTGTCCTTCAGGTTTCCCAGCTGCTTGTCTTTGTCCCGCAGCTGCTCCTGCAGGTTCTCAATCTGACTCAGAGAGGAGGTGAACCGAGAGGATGGAGGGAGGGGAGGATAAAAGCAGCAGAGAGGTAAGAAGCGTGATCTCAAAACCAAAGCAGTATTTAAAGTCGGTGTAATAGTTGGACTTGGTGATTACAGAAGTCTTTGAAGATTAACACCCTCTACAGACACCGCTGTGTTTGTAGCGTGAAATGTGCTGGGGCTTTACAACAAAGCATTTCCAGTTTAAGAAATACATCAGAAACTGTCAAGCTTTTAAAGAAGAGTTTTGAGAAGCAGAACCAAGTGTAGAACAGCATATGTATCAAGCTACTGTTTGTCAGTAAATGAGAACTGAGCCTTTAATACAGCACAGAAAGGTAAAGCGTGTGCACTGATCTAATCTGATGTTTATATTAATGACAGAACAGAGAAAGAAAACCACAACAGGAGAAACAGAGGTTCACAATTCCCAAGAGATGACGAACACAGATAAAAGTGGACGGACGAAAGGGAGAAGGTGTGACTGAATAGGAGTAAAGAAAAAAAACAAAGGGAATGGGTGAGCAGGTCAGGGTGAGAGAGGGAGTAACACTGTGAGTATTTATAGCACATACACACTCTAGAGCCAGTGAGGCAGAAATATCTTCTTGCTTGTCTTTCTATGGAGACTTTCCCCCTGAGAGCAAGAGACTCTCTCACTCTTAATGGACACAGTAAGCACTCTGCTTTGTGTTTTCACAGTGTGACTGGTTTAGTCCAGGACAATGTGACGACGCAATCACTGTTCATTTGATATCTAGAGTAAAATTACATAAGCTCTCACACTACAGTTCGGCGTAGTCAATAAATAATGTAAGGACAAGTGAGAGAGTAATTTGGAGTTTTGTAAATGGTGAGGTTTTCTTCACGTCTGATCCTCACCTTCTTCTGCAGGACGTTAATCTTCCGTTCTTTGACCTCCAACATGTCCTTCATGTCCCTGATTTCTCCGGCGAGAGTACCCTTCTCTTCCGTCAGGTCCTGCAGCTGCTTGGTTTTCTTGTTCAGGAAGGATTCCTTTTCCTCCAGACGCAGACGTAAAGCATCCACCTGAAGCACGACAAAACCAACGAAACACCACAAAATAAGTCTGCTTAAAATAAAACTAGTTTGTATAATTTGGGCTTGTTCAGTTCCTCCAAATGGGGGATTCTTATCTGCTAAATCTGCAGGGAAAACATCACTATTCAGAGTGCTTTTAAGTTATCTGAACTTAATCCCCATGTAAGTGCAGAAAAAACACGCGTGCCTGGCAGTTTACTGAGGTGGTCATCTTCACTGTCACAGCTGTTTACTAATTGGTGCAGCTTTTTGATGTTTTTGAGCTCCACTAAACGCCCTGTGACAGTACACTGTCAACTGTATCTCGGGTCACCACCAAAGTCCCAAACGCAAAAACAAAGTGCTGATATGATCTGCAGTAATAAGCCTCGGTCTCGGGGCAGGCGAATTATTTGCTCAGTTTGGCGAAGGAGGATGAAAATGCTTGTGAGGCAGCGTTTTGTTAGCTTTGATATACTGTATGCGTGCAAACAAGTTAAAGGTTTTTCATTACCTCTGTTTGCAGGATGGCAGCACGTTGCTCCTTGGCAGTGAGCGACTCTTTGAGCACCTCGATATGCTGTTTGCAGTCTGAGTTCTGGTTGTTGAGAGTTTCTAGCTTTGTCTGCAGAGCCAGCAGCTCTGACTCTTTCTTCGACAACTCCTGCTTCAGCTGGTCAATCTGCACAACACAAGAAACAGATCACTTGACCAGCAGTGTTACATTAGTGATGTTTCTACCATCATGACATGCTTGTATCTGTGCGAGAATCCTCCTTTTGTCGGTGCAGCTTTTGCACTATTTTCATCAACACGTTTTTCTCTCATTAAAAATGCGTTTGGGACTGACTCCCCTGCATTCATCATATATTATACATCATCTCTATTCATGATTGATGAAAGAAGTCTAAAAATAGAATAACAAAACCGTGGCTGGTCTGCGTCTGATTCACTAATAGAGAGCGGTATTTAAAAACAGAGTCAAAGCTCTGAAGAGACACATAAGCCCCAGAGAGTCACAGACACAAGCGCCTCGATGCAGTTACAGATGTTAGGATGTTGCTGTGCCGGAGGCTTGACTATAGAACTCTAACTCTGACATGCAAAGACAAGTTGTCATCAGTGACTGGTCTGAAAACTAAAGCAGGTGAGGTCAGTTCACTGAAAACGACGCTGTCATTGACTCTGGACACTGAGATTGCCGTTTAAGCTAAATGTTAAAGCAGCTAACTTAAGGTTTACCTGCACCCAGAACAACATGTTTGTTATAGTTTTACAGTATCAGTGTTTCTACATGCACTGTACAAGCGGTCTCTACCTTAGTCTTCATAAACTTAGAGTGGTTCTTGTAGACCTCCATCTGTTTGATCTCCTCCTCTCTGTCCTCTGTGTTCAGTAAGCCGTTTGCTTTCAGCATTTGGATCTCATCCTCCAGATCTCGAATGTTGCGCTCCAGAGAGGCAATTTTGGTGTCCTGCACACAAACATGCGGAGGAGACACACCTCAAAACCCAGACTGGCATGTCCACAAGTTGCATGATGCAAAAAAAACTAACAAGAGTCCAGGAGATACAGGAAGACTAACAGGGAACAAATGAGATTTAGAGAGACATATCAGCAGAGAGAGAAAGGGAGTGAGAATAAAAGAACAGGAGAGATACAGGGAGATAGAGAGAGAATGGAAGAAGCTCTTTGGTCGAGCTCAGAGCAACTGCAGTATCTGTCGGTGAAATCAGAAGCTTTCTACCCAGCTCTTTGCAGCGGCTCAGAGGATTAATCACCATTGGGAAATATTGAGCACACATCCAGCTCGCAGAGACCAGCCAGGACCGGAGAGAAATGGGCAGAGAGAAAAGAAGAGAAAGTAACAAGCCGTAGCTTTTGCCGTAGTTGCTTGCAGATCAATGCAGAATCCAGTCTCTGGACTGCGACTGTGAGTGCAGCTTTAGCTTCACGGCTTTTTAAATAAATAATACAACGTCTTTAAGATTAGCCATGGTCCATCTCCCTCTCCAGCAGAGCATAGAGCAACCTTGTTCCTTCCTGTCTTTCTCTCTTTTTGTGTCTCTCCTTCTTCCCTCCGAGTGGCTCTGAACTTATGAACTTGTGGCCATTAGCAGGGTCAGTTGTAGCCCAATGCAGAGGAACATGGGTAATGTATCGTAATGAGGAATGATGGATCTGAGGGGTTAACTGCACTGTACATGTACATGCACTTCGCCCTTCTGCTGCATCTCACCTCGGTCTCAGTGTTACGAGACGAACATCAATGAACTAACATCGCTACAATCGACACAAGACACCGTACCTTCAAAGAGGAGTGATTTTATTCCATCCACATGTAATCACTGGTACATCGACCTGGTCTGTAAATCTTGCTCTTTATCTCTCTTTCCCTGCCTCTGCATGTCTCTCTTTCCCTCTATCTCCCTGCATACTGGCCTCTCACTGTCATAAACAACCACACCTGTTTCCATGGTAGCAGCAGCAGGCAGGCTATATGCTGTGCACTGTCTCTGGTGAGTGAGGAGGAGAGGAGGAGGGATGAAGGGGAGAGAGAGAGAGAGAGAGAGAGAGAGAGAGGAAGGATTATTCGTGCTTCCATCAGCATCAACACAGCAGAGGGAGGGAGGAGAGGGGAGGAGGGGGAGAGATGCAGGGTCTTCCTGCACAGCACAGGAGGAGGAGGAGGCGGGACTTCCCTCGCTCTGTATGAAAATCAACAGGATCCCTGAGCCCAGATGTCACATGATCGAGCAGAGAGAGGCTGGGGCCTGCACAGTGCCGATCCAGCCGAGAGAGAGGGGCTGTGTCAGCTCAGCGATGATGTCATGATTTATTTTGAGGAAGTGATGTCAGGCCTCTGCAGTGAGGCTGGTGGTGTCTACAGCGGTTCAGTAGCTGGATGGCCCTGATATCTCTGGAGCCACATCCAGCTGTCGCACAACAAGTGCTGGGACATTTTTAACCGTGAAATACGAGATAAGCATTTTAAAAATCTGTTCTGAGGAATGTGACACGGATGCATGTAAAATAAAATGTGTTTGAGACGGGTGCAGCCCCTCAAAATTGCAGTCTAAGCCTATCTTCAAGATTGTCTCATGTAATATGTATGATCGCGTCAGTATCTCAATACATTTTAATTTTCTCTACAGCTTCACAGCCACATAAAACATTACATCTTCTTCCTTTGCTTGTTGCTTGTTCCATTTCCTCACCGAGGTATTTTACGCAAATGTTTTGCGCAAATTCTTCAAATCAAAGATGCCGTTTTATGGCCAACATCAAAGAGAAAACACAGATATCACCTGATACATTTAGTTTGGAACATTTAGTAAAATTCTAAACAAAGCTCTGCAGTTCTATACAAAACTTTTGTGTGAAAAATGAAGCTGAAACAACAGCGTCTGTGTGCAGACAGTCTGCAACATTAAAGAGATAATTATTGAGAAAAATGAGACATGAAACCAGTATGTTCCAGTTTGGCACAGCAGGCTGCCTCTTCAGTGAGCCACAGTGTTGAACCGTAATATTGATTCTTGTTTATGTTTACACAACTGCTTTGTGAGGTGATACAGTGTGTCTGTATGTGAGAGGCAGATAGAGAGATGTGACAGAGAGTTGATGACTGACTCAGCTGCCAATGACAACAATAGATTCAGTAGAACACAAAAGCCTCAGTGGTTAACGGAATACAAGGCCTGAGGATATCAGTCACTTGAGTGTGTGCAAACAACACATCTGGTTTTAGACAGAGACAACGAAAAATAACTATTTAGACATGTCCTATTTGACAGGGCTGCTGTATGTGGTTGTGATCAGGCTGCATGTGAGTCGAGTTCTTACTTTCATCTCTATAATGGTCTGCAGAGCCTTGGTTTTGCTTGGATCCTGATGCAGCTGATTTCTTCTGTGCAGTTCCTTAAAAACAAGATACAGTGTTATGTTGCACTGGAGCAGCTGAATTGATTGTAATTTCCGATGAAAGCGGGATTATTTGGCTAAAATTAGACTTTAAAAAATGCACCACAGAATGGATAGAAAATGTATCTCTATGCACTGAAAATGCCTCATGCAACTGATGTGCTCTGCAGTTTTCAGTTTACACGTTGCATAATCAATATGATACAATTTAAGCAGCAGAGAGGAGCATATTGATTTTGTGATATTCAGCACTGCCATCTAGTGACAACAAACCAAAAAAACACTCAGTTTTAACTCTTACACAGTGAATGCCACATATTAATGTAACCCTGGTTATAACATACCTCTCGTAAATGGATGTTCTCCTTCTCCTTTTGGTCCAGAATGACCTCCAGGTGTCCCAGCTGGGCCTCTGCCTCAGCAATGCGTCTGGCTCTCTCCTGCTCCTCCTCCTCAGACGCCCTGCCCGGCCCCGGGGGCAGCCCTTTGCTCTGCAGCATCTCAAGCAGCTTCTTAATTGACTCGTCTCTGGCTCCCAGCGTTTGCTTCTGGGTCTCGATCCTCAGCTCCATCTCCTCCAGGGTCTTCCTCAGCAAGAAGAGCTCTTTGGCCTGTCTGTCATGTTCTGCCTGCAGCCGCCGGAAGTTCTCCTCTGTCAGCTCGATGGTGGTGAAATGCTCGGAGGCAGAGCGGTTGCCGCTCTCCTGCTGCAGCAGATGGTTGAGGTCTCGCTGTGTGCGCAGTTCATCTTGGAGAGCCTGGATGGTCATCTGGAGATGCTGATGAGCCCAAATACAAACACATAACACGTGTACACACACAGAGAGACTCAAAAATGATTGAAATACTTTTTAGGAACAACACACAATGCAACACATTTTATTTTTATGATAACACTAAACAGGGGGGTAAACACACACTACAACACACTTCTGAAATAGTCTCGTACACAGTTGTGTGGATCAACGCTATAGCGGGTCAAACATTAGGAACACGTGACTTACCTTGGGCCAAAAAAATCAACTGTTAATAACTGATGTCAAAAGATTGGCTTATTTGCAGAAACTATACAAGAAACCATAAGTCCATTGTATTTCAAACCTCAGAGGAGCCACACAGTTTTTAGAAAAAACGTGTCTTTATGATTAGTGAGTATAATGTAAGAAAAGACTAGACCTTTGATTATGTACGAGTTATCACGGGTGGACAGCTCAGAATAGCAAAAGAATACATAGAAGTTACATTTTTAATCTACCATAGGGACAAAACAGACATATTGTTGAATAACAGTGTGCATGTCTGTGTCCACAATGAAATAAAATTAAACCACACACTATTAAGTCTAGCATATTTTATAGTTTATAGGAAGGTTAGTTCTGGATTTAGAGGAACATGGTTAGGGCACAGTTTCATTCATATATGGACTCAGTCTTGGTTTGTCTGTTGAACTTTTCCTCCAGCAGAGAGAGACAAAAACACAGATCAATCTATACCCAGAAAATGGCCCCATCAGGAATTGAAGGAGTGGAAACTGCTTCTTTCATTGAAATCAAACCGACTTTACAGGCATTCTGGGGTTGTAGGGGTTTACTACAGAGGGATGGAGCACCAGACATGTTCAGACTAATGTAATTAAACAAACAAATCACTTTCTAGCTTTACAGTGTCTATGGGGAGACATATCATGGGACAAAGGGGGTAGGACTGAACTGCTGAGAATCTTCCACTTCCTTTTACAGGATTCGTAGGAGGAGACGTTGTATGGTACATAAGGATTGCCAGGTGTCTGAAAATACACGCCACACTGAAGGTGACTCTATGTTGTGCACGCAACTCGTGGTGCAAACATAGGGACAAACCTTGGTTCTCCTGGCATCCAGCAGCTGCAGATCATGGGCAGAATGAACAGAAAAACAAATGTGTGGTGAAAACAGAGCGTCAGAGCTTGATGCAACAGAGACGGATGATCAACACAAAACCAGCCAGAGTTTTCAAAGAGAGCTGCCAGTTTATCAGTCTTCAGCCATCAGTCAGCACAGCATATTCACAGGAGACCTTTTTCACAACAGGCGCTTTGGCTTGTCATAGCAGGAAAAGCACACGGGAAATTAATTATTTTAATACTGAGCTCAGTTCATTAAGACGGTCAGTTCCACAGTCCTGGTATTGTTCATGCTGACTCTGTGAGCAGGATTTACTTGGACACTCAATGGAACTGAGCCATTGTTAATAAAATTAGCTTCCTCTGTGTTTTTTCTTCTACAACAAGTCAAAATGCCTGCTATGAAAAAAGTCTATAAACCTACAGACACAATATGACTTTATCAAAATGACCTTTCTGGAAAGAGATGAAGAAAAGATTTGAAATGGCTTTAAAAATATCCTAGATGAACCCCTATGATTTTACATTAACTGATCTCAGATTAGTTCGAGCAGGAATAGTTTCAGAGTTCAAATGAAGAAGTACCATGAAAAAAATCAGTAATAGTTATTAGGATCATTACACAATGAGATGTTGATGTATAGCAGATGCTGCTGTAAGTCAGTCAATTAACTGGTTACTTAATCAGAAAATTTAACTGCATCTATGATTATCATTTAAGTAATTTTTCAAGCAAACATGTACAACATTATTTAATTCTATCATATGAAAAGTAAATCACTTTGCAGTAATCTAATAACAGCATGATCCTCACAAAATACATTTAAATGCAAAAAAAAAAGAAGCTCTTTCAGGGTAAAACTAACATGACACTGTGTGAACCATGTGCTCTTCCAACCACCAGGGGGCAGTGTTTGTGTTAGCAGTGGAAGCTGATGAATTTTCTGCCACAACGAACTACAGTTTTGGTCACACTACTTTATGTGAATCATTGCTATTTGGTTCAGCAACAAAAAACAGAAATGTCCAATTCTATTTTGCCCTCTTATTATTTTTCTTTTTTCAAAGTTCTCCAAGTCTATTGATTTGTATATTCATGCCGTCACATGCTGGAACTTCCTCTGTAATGGAAATGTTGATGTTTCAATGGAGCCCTTCATATACACCTCAAACAAATTAGATCTTCCCTCTATGCATAAAAACACTTTTAAATGCACCTTCTTCACCTTAATTTGAAACAAGCAACACTGTTCTAATCAGACTTAATGAGAAATGACTGTTTTCCTTCATGAATTGTGAAGGTGTCGAGAAAAATTCCCTGCAAATCCTGCTACCCTACTTGAACTCAACTTTTTCTCCCTCTTTATATCTTTTCTCTCTTATCCTCATTTCAGCTCTTTCCCTCTTCCCAGATCAATAACCTGCTGTCTTGGAACTAAACTGCAAGAGGCAGTCCAATGATTCCATTTGCATAATTGCACTGTGGGTTAAAAAGCCTGTACAGCCGTTCCTCCCGTATCTCCCCCGTCACCCCCAGCAGATCTGTAGCAGCTCCTGTGAGTCAGTCATGACTCAGCGGTTATAGGTGTTGTGGTCACCCTGTCTCACGAGAAGTTTCCCCTTTCACTGCAAATCCTGAAAACGAACTTCCAGAGGTTTCACCAGAGACAAGGAGAGAAATTGAGCCCCAGTGTTTCCCTCCCTGACTGACATCTGGTGCAGCCAGTTGTAACTGGCTGTCACAAATCTGGTAGTGCAGAAACACAAAATCCTTTTGAGAGCTACAATAGTCAAGGAGCCGGATTCTGTCATTTTTATGAATATCTATCTATAAATTTCTGTCTAGGAGGTTGCTGCATTTCAGTGTTAGGTGAGGATTTTACTTTGCTGGTGGAGTTAGAGAAACAATCCCTGAAATCAAAGATTTCATCCTCTGACTAGGATTGTCTGGACAATAACTCATCCAGCAGCTGGTGAGATGTGTATGTGTTGACACAGTTGGTGGAATAAACAAACAATGATATCTGTAGTTGTGTTGGTGTTACATTTTAAGGCTGAATACTAAGGGAGATGAAGTCTATTTCCCCATACCTTAACCTAAACTTAGTCTTATACCTAATCCTGCCTGGTCTCAACTAGGGCTGGCCAATGCACTGTTTCAGCATCAATATGGTGATGAGCAAATGTGTAATAGTCACTGCATGAAGCGCGATGTGAAGTAAGGTAAACTAACCTTTACATATCAAGCTACAGGCTGCACAGTGGTTAGATCCGTCACCTTGCAGGTAGAAGATCCCTGGTACTTCGACTTCTCTCCACAGTCCAAAAACAAACTGCTGTTAATTGGTGATTCAAAATTGTCCATAGGTGTGAATGTGAGTGTGATTGTTTGTCTGTATATGTAGCCCTGCGATAGACTGGTGACCTGTCCAGGGTGTCCCCTGCCTTCACCCTAAGTCAGCTGGGATAGACTCCAACCCCACCGTGACTCTAGTGAGGATGAAGCGGTGTTTAGACGATGGATGGACATCAAGCTATAACATTTGTTCCTGCTTGATACAAAAAGAAAACTTACACTGTGACTCATTTTCCACAAAAAATCTACAAGAGACGTCTGTGTGATAGAAAATAATTTACTGAGATTTAAATGTTCTTGGAAAGACTGCGTTTGTTTTTCTTTCCTTTTATTCAGAGAGAGTTTGTTGACATGTAGTCTCCACATGTACACAGAAAAATGAGTGAGGAAGAGGAGAGAAACACTGAAAAGGAAGATTTGGTTGCAAAAAGGAAATACTAAATGAGCTTCACGAAAATATATCAGCATCAGAAAAGGATGAAGTTGATCAAAAACAGACAATGTCAGCAGTGTCTTACAATTGTTGCCACTACACAACGCAACACAATTAATTTGTTTGACAATTTAAATCAGCGCTACTGAGCTCAGTGTGACGAGTGCAAAGCTAGATCTGAATGCCATCCAAAGCAAAAGCTATCTTGGATGGCTCTGCTAGTGTTACACAATATGAAAAACGTTTTAAATGGTTGTTTGTCTGAAAATACCTTTTATTTTTGAGGGAGATGCACTCCACTACAAAATTGTCCTAATTGCCTTAGAAATTATCATTCTTTCCAAATAGATTGAAATTTCCTCTATTTTGTCATATCAAAACATATGAAGAGTTCATTTGCAAAAGCAGGTAACTCTGTTCTCATTTTTTACTTGAGATAATAATAACACTGATAATTTATTTTTTCTCTATTTTGTCATGTATTTTTCTACAGAGTCAAATCCACTCAACTTCAGTTTGATTGATATTATCTCAAGTAAACAATCAAAAAAGTTTTCTAAACATTTATAAAAACGGAGTTATCCGTTTTTGCAAAGGAACTCTTCATATGACAGAAAAACTAACTAAATACTGCAGCATGATTTATTTTCCAGTGGATTGCAGTCCAAACCATTTACCGACTACACTTGCTATCTGACCCACCAGCATGATGGCGAAAAATGTGTTCTGCAATGAGCTATGAAAACTGTTAAAGCTACTCCATCCACAGACGGATACTTAAAGCTGGTGATATTCAGCCCTCTTGCCAGGTGGCACATGAGCAGGCTGCTGTATGTTTGGTGTGCTGCTATATGTGTGTGTGCATAAGAGGAGGCGGGTGTTTATATCTGACAGATGGACAGCTCCAAAGCGCTGAGTCGCAGCAGCCTACTGCTCACTACATTCCTAATCTCTGTGTTGTATGTCGTGATGGCTGACAATACACAATTACACCCACACCACGCCAGCAAACGCTGCATTTATTCATCGCCACTCAGCTACAAGAAAGTCTGAGAGTGGCATGAATGCAGAAATCTGATTCAGGACAGCACACAGGAGTGAAGTCATACAATACTGAATGCAAAAAGAAGTTTTCTTTGCTGAATTTTAAGTGTTCACTCTGTGTGGTAAAAGTTTTTTATTATCTTTTATTTAAAATTATGGTTTATCATCTGAAAAGCAAAGGACTCACGTTGGGGCAGTTTTTAGAAGCTCTCTTTGAAGCTGAGAACAACCAACTATAATCTTTATCAGCTTGATTAAACCAAAGACCAGCAGTAAGTCCTTGTTCTTTACGCTTCCTTTGATTTACTGAGTGTCAAAGTGTCACTGGGAAGGGTCAGAGGAAGTTCACACACTCAGATTTTTCATTTTTGCATTTACAGCACAAAGCCTCAAAGAGATGGCACTCTGGGCCAGGTCTGCTCACTCAGAGCATGGACGAATTATGAGACACGCCCCCAGGCACAGATTTGTAAAAGGTCCTCCACCTGTCCTTCATAGATGCACGTCACCCAGACCAAAAGAGAAAGTTGATGTGTATGGAGGTCTGTTTGCTATAGTTTTGGTGTTAATTTTGCATTCCTTTTAGTCAGTTTTCATCTCTTTCTGGTAACTGAGTCTTTCCAAATCTTTTGTGTTCATTTGCATCTCTGGTGTTTGTGATTCTTTGGGTAAGTTGGATCTCTTTTTTGGCTGTTTTGTGTCTTTTCTTTGGCTGTTTTGACTCATTTTGTGCCTTTTCAGTGATATTTTGTTTTGTTATTGTTGTAATTTGACTGATCAATGAAAAATGTTAACCATCACTTCAAAAAGAGGCTCAAGACCGAGGCCCACTGACTCTTAGGGCCCTTGCATCCATGCCTTATAAGCATTTTTAGTAATCCATGCACAATTCAAAATGAATATTGGTTTACCGCTGTATCAATTTTGCAGTCTCATCTGTGTGAATCCTGTGAGAATAAAGAAGATGATATTGATAATATTGATCAAACTACTGTAATAAGAAGACTGGTGGCATGTAAGCAGTTCTGTGAACACAGTGGTTCTCTGAGCTAACTGCTAATGTCAGAAAATTAAAATGCTCACTGTGACAATTTTAACATGTTTAGCAGATGTAACATTTACCATATTCCCCATCTCAGTTTAGGTAATTAAAACCCTAACATTCACTAATTAGTGCTTAACAAAATTACAGTCGTGCTGATGGGAATGTGACATCTGGTCAAAGTAGAAATCATCCTGAGAGGATTTTGTTGCCAGTCAATCGACAGTTGCAAAGAGATTTCGCTAAAACCCAAAACTGTCAGCCTGTTAGCTGGTTAGCTGGTGGCACCACCTGAGAAGTCAGGTGATCAGTCAAGGCATTAGAGTTTTTCCTTTATCAGTCTGCTCAAAACGTCAAGACAATCCATACTGTAGATGTTGAGTTATTTGAAATGGGACTGTGGTGAACTGACTAACCAACACTGACACTGTTTACTACAGGCCTATGTTTTATTCATTTATGCCATAAATAGTATAGCATAAAGAGGCAGGCAGCAAAGAGAGGGGAGCTGCATGGAGCAAAGGTGCCCAAATAGATGTGATCCTGTGACTCTGCAGTTCATTTGTGCCCTATTGGTCGCTTTGTTGCCTACATTTCTCTCTCAATACTTTCACTTGTTTGTAGGATATTGGCAGGATAATACTGACTGCATAAGCACTAGTACATCTATGATGCTCTGACATACAGCATGTTCGAGTGACAGCTAGTTGATTCAATACTATATGTCAAAGTCTGAATAGAAAAGCTCTATATAAATCTAATCCATTATTATTATTATTATTACTATTGATGCAAAATAATGATAGGCAGCCTCATCCGTAATTATGAAGTGAAATGTATGATTTCCCAGTGATTATTATGAAAGCCAGGAAGTCTACCAATGCAGGCAAGACATTCAAATAAATATGAAGGCTGGGATTCATTTACAGCAATGACACCAAATCACAGTTAGGATACATATATGTGATCACTCTTTGATTAGCATTACAGAATATAAGCATTACTGTATGCTGAAAAGCAGCACATTTCTGCACTGTTGTCTCTGCTCTGATCCAATGTAAACTTGTGTTATGTTGGACGAAACAGCACCAGCAGACTGTAACAAGTCTTATCCCCTTTGCTTCATTTTTCTATTCTCAACTCCCATCTTAATCGTACCAGCCTTGCGCTCTGTAAACATTTCCTTGCTTCCCCGCATTTTAATCTCATCTTGTCTAGATTAAATGAGGAGGGTGTCTCCTCATTTCAACACCTTCCTGTCGTCTGGATGAAGCAGAAGCCATCTTATGCGCTCCGATGGGGGTGTTTGCCACAGGAAGGATCCCCGGGTACTTCAAGCAAAGTGGCTACTCACATGATACTTCCTGTGTCCACATGAGCTCAACATGTCATAACATCGGTAAAAACATCAATACTTTTGCTCATCATGTATGTACAGCTGCTGCAAGCTTGTTTGCCACTGAATGAAGGAGCTAAATATCAAAGCAGCACATGGCATTAATGCACACTATATTCACCTGATCCACTAATCATGTGTGCAAACGAATAATCGTGACTACACACAATGTAGACTGTTGGTAATGATTAAAGCTCTGCACAACTACAAAGAGAAATAACCTCTAATCTAAAATCCAAACACCTCCATCTGCACGCTCTCAGTGACTGCATTAGACACAAATGCATACAAATGCTTATTCACAGTTTGCTCAGAATAGACCCGACCCCCAGCACTTTCACGACACACCACTGTGCTTCTCGCCCTCACGTGTTCACACTCTGAATGCTAAGCAGCATGTAACAATGGCAGCTTACAGTAAAGAACTGCATCCATGCGCAGACAGAGCGAAGTAACACAGGAAGCTCAGCCTCCATTTTTGTGGGATGCGTTGATGAGTGCTGACTGGGTGGCTGAGCAGCAGTGGTCATGACTCAGTCAGATATGGTACGCTCGAGCTCACACACTCGCCTCCAGCAGCTCTTGTCCAGCTTCAGCATGACAAAAAATTCGGCTGAATTCAACTCAAACAGATCGGCGTTACAACAGCCTGAGCCAGTTGCACGGTAGATTAAAAATGTGCCACGCAAAACAGTTCCGGGCTAATCGTGACCGCCAGTCATGACCATCGACTGTCTTGATTAAAGCTCTTTAGGCTACGGTTGGTATTTCACTCACCGTGAAGTCTGTGCTTTACAAAACAGATGAAAGACAAACTTTATAATGTCTAGATTGTTCCCCTCTCATCTGAAGGTGCTGTAAAAAGAAGCACATATTCCCAGATCTTAATTTTCACAAGATAAATAATGCATGGCATTTGCTCAAGCTAATAGAAGCCCGAGGCACCTGATGCAATTGTAAAGGGTGCTACAAGACAGATGTAATGATTGGCCTGAAATTACTCCATTATTAATGAGGCAATTTGCTCCTCAGTCAGCCTCTCAACAAGCCCAGTGGGTGTGACCAAACCACCGCACCGTAACTATACACTTATGTAAGGACGCCTCGCAGCCCAGAAATCAAGTCAGAAAAAGACCAATTACAGTAACAAGGCACATCTGCCTTTTATTAGCTGACATACTTCATTAATGAACCCTACCAGGAGGGATATAAATATCATTCAGCGCAGAGGCAGAGTGAACACTGGACAAGGCTGGGGATAATAAAAAAAAAATCTTCTCTTTGTATCAGGTACAAAGGCATAAAAGCCCACACTGTGGAGCTTTCAATTCCGCTGGACACATTCAGCTACAATGGATGAAGCCAAGCTAAAAATATATAAAAGGATTCACGCTGAGTGTTTAATGGCACCGAACGTAAAGAATAAATGCGATGATGAATCACTTTGACCCTGTCAGTGGCTCCGACAGCCACATCCTCCTCCCAAACGCTGTCCCTACGCTATTTTATGAATCATAAGGATATAAAAGAAGCTACATTTGGTCACCAGCAGATAAAGTCGTCCTTTAGAAGCACGACAAAGCTGCAGTGATGAGCTAGAAATGTGTAGCTACTGTGAAATCAGGTAAGCCAAAAAAACCATCAGGAGTGTTCTCATCCACAAATCCAAGCAGGCGCACAGACAGAGAGGTCTCATGTGACGGTCCCACTAATGGTATCCTGCGATGACCTTGAGGAGTGGAGCGACAGCGTCTGCCACTCTGAGTAATGACCGGCCTACTGGCTGCTCAGTGTCTGAAAACATCACGCGACCAGACAGACAAACTGGTGCAAAGACCACAACCAGCTGGCAAAATTCAGCCTTTACATTGCTGGAGGCGTTGTTCAATTTGCTGCATCATGCCACAGCCCGCCTTAAAAAGGAACACCAAACCAAACACTGTAGAGTTCAGTCTAGCCAGTCAAGCAATACACTGACCTATTCCACAGTCTACCTTAGTGTGTCATGCATTTTTTTTTCTTGCAGCTGACATATCCAGCGAAACCAAAGCCTTTATATCCAAATGCTCCGTCTGCACCAACCATTTGCAATCCTGCTACTGAGGTTTGACATGAAAATCGTTAAAATCACACTGACACAGAGTGCATTTTTCATACTGAATACAAGCGAGGCGAGCGATGTTCAGCTGTTTTTTATACCCACATTATTTCCAGTTGAATTTTGTACACGGGAGAAGTGGGTTAATTAAAAAGAAGACTACAGCTGCCAATTGGCATTTTTCTTCAGAAATACAAACAGAGGACTACTGCATGTAGTGAAGGCGGGATGAACAGAAGTAAACAGTGAGAGATGATCAAAGCCAGAGCATATAAAGGAAAGACAGTGGGAAAGGAGAGAGACGGCGAGAGAGTAAGACATACAGAGAGTGTTTAAGTGTCCTTGACATTTGTCTGTGGGCCTTGCGTCTACTCTTGTCAGTAACTGATTTAACTGGGACATGACTACACCCCCACACTGAGGCAAGCAAAAAAAAAAACCTTTTGACGTCTCCCCCTCCAGGGCCAATCTGCTGAACCTTTAAAAATAAGCTAGAATTAAGCAATGCTGCAGCCATCCTGTGCACAGCAAAGTTCATTTCACCTCTTGGCAGTGTCATCATGCTTTCCACTTAATCACAAACAAGTGGAAGCTCAGATTTCAACCATATTGTAGAAAACTAAACTGAAGGGGTTTTGTGTTTCCTGTGGCTGAAATGACATTGATTCTGCACCAGAGTACTAGGCGAGGAGATTGTGTTTTAAATATTTATGTACACAAAGAACTCTTTCCAAAAAGGTTTCCACAAGTATTGAAAAACATGACTGACTGCAATAATTCTGTGTTCTTGGACTGAGGATGATTGTGGTCTTTTGCCAAAAAGAGCATGGTATGAGCAGAGATCAGAGAGGACAGTACTTGAAAAAACAGAAAGACAACAGACAAGCAGCAACTGAAGTTCTCTGCAGTAATGAGTGGATGACGGCATGTTAGAGTATTGGTCTCACCTGGTTCTCCTCATGAGTGACTCTCATCTGTTCTTTCAGGATTGATGTGCGAGCCGCCTCCTCTTTCCTCATTATTCTCTCCTTCTTCAGCTCAGGACTCCAGAAACTCTTGATGCTGTTGGTGGAAGATCCCAACTTACTGTCTTTCAGGTCAAGCTCTCGTCGCAGCATCTCATTCTCCCTCTGCATCTCCCTGAACTGGGCCTGCATCTCCAGCAGCTCCCCACCACTGCCCCGCACAGCCTGCCTGAGCAGAGCGGAGGGCACCCCCTGGTGGTGGTGGGGGTGCAGCATGGAGAGGGAGCCCAGGTCACTGTAAGACAGAAGGTCAGCATGAGGCAGCCCCACTGAAGCGATATTGGGACTGCTGCCCATGGCTGTGACGCGGCCCCCATACATGGCCCGGCTGGTGGCGCGACCCAGAGTCATGGTGCCTTTTGGGTATGTGGCAGTGGAGCCCACGCCCTCGTGGTCGCTCAGGTACATGGGCCCCGAAGTAGCATAGGCAGCGTTGAGGGATTGGATGTTCTCCATGGAGAGCGTCTTGCCCCCCGCACCACCCCCGCTCCCGCTGTTCGCCCTTCTATGGCCCAATCTGGGGGACCTCGGCAGGCGCGGGGACCGTACGGGGCTGCTCTCTACATGGCCTACAGCTCTGGCACTGCCGTACATGACCTGTGATTCGGCGGTGTGGCCACCAGAGGGTCCTTAACGGGGGCGTGCTGCAATGAGACTGCTCTGACTCTTAGAACCGCACATGGGTGACTTATATCATGTCTGAATAGGTGGAGCACATCAATGTCAGATCTGAGGAAACAGGAGAGAAGCATCCGTTAGGCGAATACCAACTATTTGTACTTGTCAGATGAAAGAAACAGGAAGGCAATGCATACACCTTGAAATAAATAAACCGTGTATTCCACGCACGAATTAAGCCAAACAGATCTGGCATGGAAAACACCACAATGCAGGAAGAAAAAGACATTATTCTGTTCACTTTAAGACTGTATTAGTCAACGTCAGCAGCAGACTGCCCCAATTTATGTGACTCCAATCTCAAATGGCCCACAGGAATTTCCCAGCATCATCCTGGATTTCCCACTGGCCAACACTTACTACTGGAAGCAGAGACAGCTTTATAGCTTCACAATATATCAGCTAACTAACAGACTAATTAAAACACAGGAGTGATCGCATCGTACATCACATTTGTCTGTTCTAACCACAGATGGCTGGTTGGTTTCTACCAGAATGAATGATATCCATGGATAATGTATTAGATTGTAAATTTTTCCTCTGAAAAAAACATACATGCTGAGATTTAATCATTCAGATGCCGATGTTCTTTAATTTGTTTTTTTCTAAGCACTGATTCTGTACATCGAGCAGTGATGTGCAGTACAGAGTCAATTAACAGTTTATGCGAGTGTGATCCCAGCTGATGAGCTCTTCTGCGGGGGAGAAACAAAAAGCGTTGTTTGGAAAGCGGGTTTACTAATTAATTAGCCCATAGCATATCTTGTGTACACACAGACACAGGGTGATGTTAAAAGGAGCACGAGAGTACATCGATACAGAGCATCATGTTGCAGCAAGCAATACAATCAGCATCTGCAACTCACAGAAATAAAAATCAATCATGAAAGACAGATCGTATATTGAGAAATAAAGTGAATCTCTGCATCACTGGATTGTCTCAAACACACAATTTAACAACTGCCACTGTGGAATTGACATGAGGTCTGGACTGACTGTTCTGATAATACTGGTTATATTTTTTTGAGCACTTAAAAGAACAAAGTAAATTTCCTAAAGTTTTAAAATACATATATATATATATATATATATATATATATATATATATATATATATATATATATATATATATATATATATATATTGATTGCTTAAAAGTGATAATCCCACCAGACGTGTCATACTGTAAGATATAATAAAAACCCATCAGTTCTGGCTGCAATTTTAATTAAAATGGCAAGAAGTCCTAGATTTTTAAATAAAGCAAATCACATTGGCTAACGAGGAGAAAAGGATACAGGAGACTAAATTTTTAATGATCTAATAATGGTCATGCCATTTCATCTGTAGCTTAAATATATCACAAGACCGTATATCACGGTGTATGATTATTTAAAACTTGTGGTGGATCTCTTCAGGCCAAATTCCGAAAGCTGTTTAACAACAAAAGTTGAAGACAATGACGCTAACTGAAGGCGTTAATGTCACCGGCTGTGTGGTGATGAATAATACTGCTCCGTCTACGAGTGAACAAAGAAAAAAAAAATTACACTCTTCCATCAAAGTGAACTGAGGTACTTTCTCTCCTCTGGTGTCACTTGCTCCTCAGACACTGTTGCCATGGTGACTGCGCTGGGGCCAACACACAAAAAGCACCTCAGTCGCCTGATATGACAGTGGCATAAGTTTCCAAAAGGTGTGTCAAAGAGCTGTGGCCAAATGCAGACGGTGTGTGCTGCAGCAGTGCAGAGGGGAATTCAGCGACCTCATCTCCTCACTTACTACAAATCTTCAGCTTCACGCAGATTGTTTTCTTTTACTTTGACACACAGATAAAATGAAAATTCATGGCACAGGGAAATGTACATCAACAGGTCTACACGGTGTGTGAAATCCAGAGAGATTTTGGATGACAGGCTCCCTCAGCTGCACCCACTGAAGCATCATCTGTGAGGAAACACTTGGCCGAGGGCAAACACTGCAGCCCAGCAGAGGAGGTCAGACAGGACAGTGACATTTCTCCGACTTATATTAAGGAACAGGTGTCTAGAAATGCTATGGGAGTGTGAAAATAACATAAAATGACAGAACAAATCAAACAGAATGTGTCTAAAAGCTGGGATAGAGAAAGGACATTTCATTTGTTGCTGTTTTTTTGTATTTCTTCTAAAAGATGATGGCAAATGAAATTTAAATTCTAAATATGCAGACATAAGCAACAACAAATCCTGCTGCTGTTATCGTCAGTGGTCAGCTTGCTACAGCATGTCTGTGAAGAATCACTGGCAAATGTTTTAGAAGGAAAAAAAAACAGCATTCAGCAATGGGCTGTGAAGACAGCTGAGACATCTTTTAGTAAATTAAAATTGTCCTGCTAGACACAGACTGATGAGGCTCATAATGTTTGGTTTTTGGTGACGTTAGCATTGATAAATCAAGTCAGTGGTCGGGACGGAGGCTGTTCTGTGCTTTGCAGTGTCAAGCAAAATATCAGTGTTTTTTAGGATCTACTAATAATGATGGTTTCTTTATTCTCAGGTTTTTTGTAACTTGACATATGTTGTCATAATTTTTTAGACTTTTTCTGTACTGATGCAGCAGTGATTCAGGCAGTGACTCTTATCCATATTTGTGTCCTATAAAGTTGCCTTTTTCTTACCTTGAAAATGTAGGTATGAAAATGTGTCTGCCTGCCCTCTTTCCCTGCTGACACATCCTGTGCTATTCAACGTCAGCTATGATTCAGCTATGCAACCTGTGTAATTACAGGAAAGCTGTGCAGTGTCACCTCAGAAAAAGTTAGAAAAATTACGCCTGCTGTGCTACAGTGCAAAACCCCCACTTTTATTTCAAGCTACGCATTTTAGGCTTAGTCCACATGTACATGGATATTTTTGGGGTTACCTGGGGTTCTCAGAAATAAATCTTGTACACACAAGCTCTGGTTTAAAAAATATTAGAAGAAATCTTCCATGTGAAAATGCAAATACAGTTCAAAATGCTGCCAAGAGCACAACAACCTAACTAACCCTAAAGGATGTTGGCAAATTAAAAAAACAGTTCTAGTAACCTACCAACAATGGCACATTAATGAATCATAAGAGTGGTCTGATTGCAAAGTGGAGTTAATCTTTCAGACAATTTATGTGTAAACAGCCGTGTTAACAAGGTTAGTAGCAGCACTATTTTGGCCATGACCAATCAAGATAATGGCAAAAACTCTGACATCACCAACAAAAAGCTCAGTTTCTCTTGTCTACACATGAACATTGACAACACAGTGTCTGAATATCTTCACTCTGGAATGAGTTTTCCAAAAGACCAGTTTTACAGGACTTAGGACTGGGTTTGCTTGTGGACAAAAGGCCACAACACAAAGAAAACATATGTATGGGCAAGGTCTTCATCGCTTTCCTTTGCTCAACTTCTCATTTTTTTTCTACCAACTAATGCTGTGAGCAAAGTAACAAAAGGTACATATTGTCCAAATATTTGATGCAAACACTGTGTGACGACCTTTCTTTGAGTCTGTCTTTGTATGACACCCATGGGTGGAGCTCGGAAGAATCCTCCATCTGTAGATTGTTATCTGGGGTTGATTTTCCTCGAGGATAAAAGCAGCAAACCTGGTCAGTCTCTCTTCCTTTTTATTTCCTCTACATGACTGGTACCTAAACCGCTTGAAGACACTCATGCACCCAAGCAGACACCAGAATACTGACTTGCAAATTTCTTTGGTGTCGATTAAACCAGCTGAACCATGCTAAATTTGTGTGGAATCCCTCCTACTTTATTAAAGCCTGAACCAGTTGCAACTAGCGGGCCCTCCAGATTCAGGGATCTGAGCTCAAATCTTTTTGGATTAGCTGAAGGTGATGTCGGCCATCTGAACACATTTTCTCATTGTTTCAGCATGAATGACCCATATTCGATTACTGTTCTCCACTTTGGCCTTAAAAATTCTCCTTTGAATATTTTACTGCCACCATAGTCTGCGCTCAAAGGCGGCTCCACCCTCAGCTCGTGCCCCAGGCGCAGTTGCAGGGCCTCACGCTCCAACACCATTCATTTTTCAGGGCTAGTTGATTGCGAGAGGGTCCATGTTCTAAAGCCAGATAAGCCCCTGTTTGTCACAAGTGGCTCATACTTGTAACAAAAAGAGGGAATCCACACAAATCAGTTTATTTTGTATAAAAAATGTGCAAATCAGTCGGTCAGCAGCAGTGTGGTTTGAGCTTGGGTGACTGAGGTATAATCTCACTTTATAGTCTGTACTGATCACAACCGGATCACAATCAATTGATCGTGTTAATTTTACCATCTTTTCATTAGCGTAGCATTTTCTTTTTATTTGACAACTTTGTAAGGATTATTAAGGATGTTTTTACCTTTACATGTTTCAACTGTGTCTGCATTCTTCCTCAGAAGCGTCATCCAACGTTTTAATGACACGTCTTTTAAACATCATTAATAATCCTTACAAAATTGTTGGATAAAAAGAAAACGCTAACCTAAGATCACAATCAGCCGAAGGAGGACCATGCCCAGTTCCACCCATGGGTGTCCCACAAAGATAAACTCAGAGGAAGAACATTACAACAGTTTGAAGGAAACACTCAATGCTTCAACCTGAACCTGTGTCTTACTGTCTTGATGAGAATCTGGTGTCGGCGTTTCTGTTTTTCCTCTCAGAGTCACGTATGAAGCAGTCACATTTTACAGTCAGATTGGAGCATTATGATGTAAATACTGAATTCCAAGCTTCCATTACCTGGGGATCAATATTCAGTTATTTAATTAGGCATTCAATCCATGAAATGCAGGAAGATGGTGAAAAGTGTCTGTTAGATCACTTGTCCGTAGCTGTTCGACATACAGTTTTCAGGTACATTGATAAGCATTTAAAACAGCCAATACCATCATCTTCAAACAATCAAACAAGATTCTGTGATTTTCTTTTTTGATAAATGACTGCACTACTGTCAGACTGTCTAATCCTCTCAGCCCTGGCAAAGTTGACATCTCTAACAAATGCTCAATATACCGTCATGTTCTACACTAGATATGGTCTCATAGTAAGAGGGTTTTATTTTGCCACTAACCCTGTTCCAAAGCGAAACTTCATATCTACATTAAAGGATTTTATTCCTGCATCAGCTGCATCCAAAGCACACTGCTGCGAGTGCCAGGCTCAGGGAAATGACCAAAGTGCAATAAGAGGGTATCATATTATTGCAGAAACAGTGGCAATACTGGAGTAGCATAACAGATGCCAGCTACAAATAAATAGCCTTCCATATTACCCCGACTTTATGGTCAACTTTGGAAAAGATTCTTTAACAAGCAGATGGAAAATCACTGCTAATTTGAATGACACTGAACAGGTTTGTACTAAATTTACAACAATGCCCACAGGGGTTGCTGCAGCTTTAAATTAGGCATTTTTGCAGCTATTTGTAACACATCTTATACTGCTCAGGTGACATCAAGCAATTACAGCTACCAGGACCAGAAAACCACGAAAGGCCAGTGAAGAAATTATCTCTGGCGATTCACAGAGCAGTGGTGCGGAAACAGTGGAGAGGATACAGATGTTCTGAAACAAAGATTCACCACAGGCGATGCTCAGGCTGTCTGTGGACTGAGGGAGCCTGTTTTCTATAAGGCAAGCGTGGCATTTGGAAAGGCAGCATGCGGGTCTGATGCTCTCCACTAAAGCCCAGTTAAAACTAAGCAGATCTTTGAGTGTGCTTATGCGCTTTTGAGGTCAGAGCGCGTGTCAGTGGCACACAAAAGACATTTTCTATAAATAGCTCGTTATATGGGCTGGTAATAGTTGATAAATGGTGTGAAAGGAGCCTACCAACCGGTTCAGGTCGGTGCAGAGCCACTTGAGCAACACATGCAGCCTCCTCATCAGGTATTCTACTACAGAGCCTTGACGCCCCCATGCCTCCCACTGATGGCTCCATGATTGAATGAGAAAATGTGAATGTGCTACTCCAAATGGCCCGTCCACCACATTCCAGCTTTAAATGATGCCTATGTGCCCACTGAATGGAAGACATCTCAGAAAACGTGAGAACCAACGCAGGATTCATGGCTACTGGCATCTAGGATGTCAGTGTCCAGCTCACATATCTGCCTCCATGTCTCCTGACTCATGTGTAGGATGAATTAGCCTACATCTGATGCAGCACAGGAAGGCACGACCGAGCAACTGACAGCTCTCTGGGCCTACATTTTCGACGGCTCCGGCGTGTGTGCGTCGAGCACCTGAACGCACCAGTGAAATACAAGTGTAAAGGAGCCGAGGGAAGCCTTTATTTTTTGAAATATCGCCTCAACGCGGCTTTAAAATGTAAATTCTCGGGTGTCAAGTGAGCGCTGACTGGCCGTGTCTATGCAATCAACGACCACGGAATCAGGAGGATTTTTTTTAAACGCGCATAGCCTACGCTTTCTCCGGCAAGCCGCTCGCAAAAAAAGAGGAAAAAACCTCTCCGGAAGGACACTTTTACGCATTTGGAGTGGCATCACCTTCACAATGTACAGCAGGACAGAGTGTACGCTAAAAAGGAAACAAGCAAATATACCTTTATCGATGTTAATTCCTCTC
Organism: Acanthochromis polyacanthus; assembly: GCF_021347895.1. Classification (NCBI taxonomy): domain Eukaryota; kingdom Metazoa; phylum Chordata; class Actinopteri; family Pomacentridae; genus Acanthochromis; species Acanthochromis polyacanthus. The sequence continues at coordinate 12,938,293 of NC_067117.1, read as the reverse complement.
CTTCGCCGCTCTAGACGGCATCTTGTCGCCTCCATTCACCCCAGCAGCCTCTCTCAGCATCCTGCGCTGTCATTGGGCAGCGGACGCGCTCTCTCTCCTCCTCTACACACCAGGGAGCAGCATCACCACTACTGCAAGTGGCAGCTGGCAGGAGGGGATGGGCGGATGAGATGCGGAGAGCGGCCTGCGCTGGATTTCACATCGTCTTGGTGCTGAATGGGAATCATTGACCGCGTCCACTCACATTAGACCAGTTATTTTTGTTGTCCCTCCGACTGATCACAGCGACTTTCACAGGTGCCTCCATGATGCGCAGACGGTCATCCAATCCTCTGCTTTCAGGAAAAGTAGAGGATTGGATGAGTAGTCAAATCTGTGTGTAAAATCATCAGCACTTTATGCTCAGGTCATTTTTTCCCCTCCCATAAAATGTGATTTTCAAGCAATCCTTCCTCCCACGCTGTGTAGAACATATAATTCTCTTCCTGACCACCACACTGTAAAAAATTAAGATTGTTAAAAACTGTTTTAAATGTATTTCTTCAGCCAATTTACTTTGTGAAACTACAAATTAAAACGAGTAAAATCGCAGAAAAAAGTTTACATAATCAAAACTGTAAATAATAGCCACAACCCAAATATGTCTTTTTACAAACAGTAAATTGTTCTTTTACAGTGTTTCACCATAAAGTTATGCAATTTATTTTAATTTTTTTTGCACTAAATCTGTAAAAAAGTACATTATTTTTCTGCATTGTGAGTTTTTTTTACGTTATCGTAAAAAAGGTAAACAATCTTTTCAACTGTTTCAATTTGCAGTCCCTGTATTTTCACAAATGTTTTTTTGCAACATCTGACCATAAATTTATAGAATTTTTCCGGTATTTGAATCTTCTAAAAACATCACATTGTTATTATTATCATCATCATTAATATTAGTATTAATATTAGTAGTATTTGCAGTTTTTAAACATCATTCATTACAACACACTCATTTCTGAACCTTTTTTTAAAAATCTGGCTGTCAGATTTTCAGTTTCTTTGATAGAAGATTTTTAACAAGATTTTTAAGAAAGTTAATTTGGGGTTCAGGTATTTTTTTTCAATATAGTGACATTGCTAATCTTTAAACTATTCTAATCAATCAATCAATCAATCAATCATGAATCATATCAAATCAGAAAGTCAATTAATTCATTTTAGGAGGAAATCAAAAGAAATGGCTTTGAGGTATGTTGCCGTAACATTTAGACGGTACAAAAAAAATGCCTTTTTTCAGTCAGGGTAGGGAAAAGCAAACTCGTTTACTATTTATATGAGAGTCATCTTGAGGCCAGTCTACTAGCTTGAGCATTTTTATTTTATTTATTTTGTAATTTGTGAAAGTGTAAGAGCAGGGGTTAAAATAAGACGATGAAGTATTTCACCTTACCTGAGAATCACCACTCTGCTCTGCATAGCCTGTCATCCTGCTGGACACATCCAGGTTACATAACTTCACCCTTTTTCTGCAAAGGCCTTTCCCTATAAAACTATTGCACCCACAACAAAGAAAGAACCACTGTGAGTTAAAGGGGAACTTCGTTTTTTTTCAACCTGGGGTCTGTTTTCATATGTCATTTCATACATGTGAGTGATGGAGAAATTAATTTTCGACATAGCTCCAGTATTTAGCCAGGCAGGCAGCTTAGCAGCTCAGCTAGCTGCTCAGCTAGCGAAAAGTATGGGGCAAGTGGCCCCCCGCGTCAAAGTCCACCCTAACGTGCTTTTTTTCTCCATACTGACCGGCTCGGATAGTCTCAACGAGTGTCCCACAACATACTAGAGATGAGAAGTGAACGAAAACCTCCACATTACCTGGGGATCGCTCTTTGTTGTGGTCTGTATCCAAAGCTCAGGACGCTAGAAAGCAAATCTCGTTCCGGCGATAGCTCGTGCCAAAACACTGGTTTTGGCGTGAGCTATCGCGCAATTTCGGAACGAGATTTGCTTTCTATCACTGAATTCACGGAATATCACTGAATATCACTGAATTATAGTCAGTGATGCACCAATGTGTCCTTCATTTTAATAGCATAGTTTGTAAAGTTGTGGCTAATTCTAAATACTCTGCATGATAAGATGCTATTGGATAAAAGTAGTGGAGTGATATAGACTGTAGAAATTCTTCTGTAAGAAATAAAGTACCTCAGGGTACACATATGTGCAGTGCTTGGGTAAATGTACTACTTTCTCTCGTGCCAATCCTACTGAATGAGGAAGGAGGCTGACAGGCTCAGCTCTGGATAATAAACTCTCAAAATCTGCCGTCTGTCCTGTAATTCCTTGCTTCACTACTTGCACATCTGATCCAGTTAATTCTCACTGGTTGAGCAGAAGATACAGAATCATCTGGGTCTGCTTCCATGAAAGTGGAACAAGTGTGCAGACGTAGAGGAAATAAAGGCTTGTACTGCATGGAGAGACAAAGACGGGATATTACACATTTGGTCTGTTGTCGTGAGAGAAGGCTGTGTACTTTTCAGGTTTGGCTAATGTGAACTATGGATTGTTATTAGAAAATCCATGATTAAAAGACCAAAATATAGGACTAGCTGGATGGTCTGTTTAATACACATATATGCTGTCTTGCTTAGAGTTAGGTGAAATTAGATTTCCATTAGAGGAGGTTAAATTGTACTTTACATTCATTTCATGAAGTACTGAGACAAGGTAATGCAATGGAGCATCTATATAGACTTTCAAAACAGAGCAAAAATGCACCTTTACAAACAATAAAATGAAGTGATATAAATATAGTGATATAATATAAAGATACAGTAAGGCAGTTTGCTTAAATGTTTCATAAAGTATGGAAACAACAAGAGGCTCAAAATTGACTGTTTTGCACCCCTTAACCCCACTAAATGAAAGAGAAACTCCTTTCAGGACAACAATGTTCGCAGTCTGGACAGAGAAGATGGATGTTTTAAGAAAGGACTGAAGGAGGCAATCTACGTACAGTGAACCAACAACCATCTCTCCACAGAGGAGGGGGTCTACAACAACGCTTATCAGGTACTTATAATGCAGTCTGGAGACTTCTACCCAGAAAGTTTCATCATCATTCACACCTCAAAGCCCGTGAGTCTTATCTTGCTAATGGGCCTTTAGCCATTTGATTTAAGGGTGGTAATATTCATCTGTCTTACTACCATCAGTAAGTTAGAACTGGAGAAACCTCCTGAGGGAAGCATGTCATTTGTTTGACCAAAGTGTTAAAATGACACATTATGGTTTTACATAGACTTAAGTACCTGACTATTTCTAGACAACAAGCAATAATTTTGTGCCATCTGGTGGCCTGATAACTAGATTTCCTTCAGTAGCTTTGTTTACAGACATGAGAGCAACATTAATCTTCTCTTCTAGCTCAGCACTAAAGGGAGGACGAATTTCCAAAAGAGTTCAACTGTCCCTTCAAAATTTAAAAGCAATTCAGAACTGGGACAGGGAGCCTTTGTTTTCTAAATCAAACAGAAGAATTACACAACCAATAAAGCACTGACATATCACGGGGTCTTTTATGAAACAATGAACCAGCTCCTCTCCAGTATTCCACCTGACAGCATTATAAATCATTTTGCCTGAGGGTAACCACAAGTCCTGTGAGCGACTCTGACAGAAGAACTTCTGCTGCAGCATAAATCAATCTCAACTCATGACATCATACACTGTGATTTCACCATGAGGTGAGTATGTCCTTCACAAGTGTTTGAACAGAGAACCCTGCAGGCATGTCCAAAACAGAATAATGCCCCCCCTGGCTCCTGTCTTCCTCCTCCTCTCACCTGCCTTCGGGCCTCCTGGAATTACAGGGACTTTCTCCCATTTTGCATTGTAAACTCTGATGCTAAGTGTGCTTGACAAGGCCCAAAGGAGAGGCATCAGCATTTCTGTGTCCTGAACACACAAACACACAGAGTCTCTCTATACACAATTATATTTCTTTCTTTTATGTGCACATACAGGATTGTTTGAACAATGAACAGGGACTGTAAGACACTCCTTGTGCTCAGGTTGATTGAATACCTATTCCCTCTGTGTTCCACTTACATTTCCACTATAATATTCCAATAGCATGCAGAGTTTGGAGTGGAGTCTGCTGATTTACCTGTCCCATGCACAGGCTTGGTGTCTTTTCTTCTCACCATGTCATCCACAGTGTGCTCCTGTGTGCCTGAGCAGACATGTGCTGCCAGAACTCTCCGTTTTCTCTCCCGATTTGCCTCCAGTTCACCACTGTCAGTGTTTAAATAAATACAAATTATTCTTCATGTGCATGTAACACCGTGTGCCCAGAGAAAGAATAAACTGTCCACCACATGGGGCTCGGACTGCATTGGTTGACTGCATAAAAATAATGTTGCACATTTCCACAAATAAAAGGAAAAGCATCCATTTATCACAATCTTGTTTTGTGGAGGATAGATGAAACCTGAATAAATTAGAAGAAATCAATTAATTATGTTGCAGTTGAATTGTATTTCATTATAAAAGCTAAAAAATAAAAAACTCTGGCATTTTTCCTATTTTTCTTTTATTCTATGGTAGCCTTGCCGCGCTAGACCCATGTTCTGAAGGCACAAGGGTCTAGGACCGCTCGACAGGGAGGGAAGCGGGCTAAAAGGTTGTCTTTCAAATCACTCTGCAGCAATTGGGTAGGTATACAACCAATCAGCGCAACGAATAGGCTGACGTAGTTCCTAGAGCGCTGGCGGATTGTGGCTAAGTCCCATTAGCTTCCCAACCAGCGGAGCCAACTGGTATATTAAGGATTTGCCATATCCCGTCGGCATAAGTCCAAATACGTCTTTCTTCTCAATGAAACACTTCAGTGCCGTCCTTTGTTTATCTTTCAAGTTGAATTTTATCTTCAAATCTTTAAGGGCTGTGGCCAAAGTCGAGTCGAAAGATAACTGTTTATTGTGAGCCGGTTGTTTCTGTCAGAATCGTCGCGCCTCTGTCATCACTTAGTTACGCCCGCCTTCTGACTCTACACTTCATGGTGGTTGGTCCGGCCAGTTTTAGGAGCATCCAACCTCAAGCCTTATGGAGGGTAACTAGAATCACCCTGGCAGAGAATTAAATTCTTTGCCGTGGGTTATCTAGCGCGGCTAGGCTAATTCTATGGCACATTTAATTCATATTGAGTGTGATGCCCTCATCCATTCACATGCAGCCTTTGTCTGGTAAGCCTTGAAGCTCATCAACAGCTGACACATTTATCCAGTTAACTTGTGTTAGTTGAACAACAACAAACATCATTGGAGTTGCAGCATTAAATCAAACATTATGTACCAGTGGCTGAATGCTGGATCCTCACTGAAACTTAAAGACAAAGGACTATAATTTTTCCACTTTTTAGGAGCTGCAGGCGAACTTACCAACATAAATGTGTCTTACGTTTAACAGTGTGTTTATTTAGTTTAATGTGTAAGTCTCCTCAGGCATGAGGCCTGGTCCATAAAAATGGTGGTAGATGCTCTGTCAGATAAACTTGACCCACCAGTCAGTTTTCATATCTTTCGTTCTTGTGAAACAAGGCAAACACACGATAAATGATTTAACATTACATCACAAATATACAAATTTACAGTGGGACAGGCACTGAACTAAATGGAAACCTCAGTAGGTGGATGGATAAGTGTGGAGGATGGACTGATGTGGTGCAGGGATATACAGGAAAGAAGGAACAAAAGACAAACAAAGCAACAAATACTGCAGTTGGATGTTAGGCAGAGGTGGATTTAAATGGGGGCAGACAGAAAGAAAGTACGTGGGATGGACATTGTTCACTAGTGGAACAAGGTGCTTGGTCTTTTTCTGAGATGCAACTGATATTTCATGCACTTACCATCTTGACCTGCATCTAATCATGACCTCAATCTATCCAACACCTTTGGGATGAACTAGAAGAACATCTGGGAATTATTGGCCAAACATCAGCAGGTAACATCATTATACGCTTGTAAGCAAATTCCTGCAACCAGCTTCCAAAACCTGCAAGTGTTTGTTACACATCTAATCCCAGAATGGATCGTGGATATTGTTTTATGTTAATATTTTGTAAATAATTTCTGACAGCTTGTCGGACAAAACGAGACATTTGAAAATGTTAAGCTGGGCTTCAGGGAATAATGATGAGCACGTTGCAGTGTTTTGTGGCATTTAATACACTGAACAAGGAGATTATTGAAGCAAAGAATGATCATATGCACTTGCAGTAGTACCGCGATAGAATAACTTGTCTTTACGTCTACTGTATCTGGTCGCTGAGCTCGTCTGCCTGTGAGTAGAAGCCTGGAGACGTGATTTGCTGAAAGGTGAGGAGTCGTGACAACAGCACTGTGGTCCAGAGTGACGTGAGAGTAAACATCAACAATGTCAAGGCTTTCTTAATGGTGTATTTTGAAAGCGAAATGTCAATCATTAAATGAAAATAAAGCCGATAGATATTTTAATTATATTAAGATAAACTATGAAACAAAATCTTACTATGATCACTTTGATTGCCTTCATTATTTCACAATTGAATGTTTATTGTTCATGCACAGTTTGTTTATATAGTGTGTTTTTGTCTTAATATATTATTTATTTATTTTATACTGAACACACACAAATTGTTTTTGCATTGCCTAAACTTACTGGTTATTAATCTGCATTTTTTCCCCTCTAACATAATGCAAATAAAATCTAACTTTCTAAGTGGATCAAGGACGAAACTTTCTTCTCTGAAGCCTCCGAGTCTCTCAGGTTATTTTTCTCTTCCTGCGACATGATAGTAATTTCAGGCTATTGATATTTTTTGAGGTGAGGCACCAACAGAAACCCTCTCGAGTTATTAAAGGGTTGTGTATTGATAATTCAGTCGAGGACTTGCAAGCAGCCAGAGTGCGAGTGTGAGTGACAGGTGAGGGAGGAAAACCTGAGCTGCTATTTCTGCCTCAGCTCCACTGATTTGTCATTTTGCTGAACAGCCTGATGGATTTCGACATATTCAGGGCTGATGAGGTTATGGATCTGCATTCTGCCGGCTTCTTGTGACACGGTTAACACATCAAAGTCTTGTTAAGTGGCTCCTCAATCATTTGTTGTTATTTTCATGCATCTGAAAAGTGTTTGTTTTGTATTTGGAAGATGTACATGTGCTGTATTCACCTGCAGGCTTTGGGAAATGTTAATCACGTCATTGCTCGTAAGACAGTGAATCAGTTTAATGTTAAGGCTTGCTTCCAGTAATCTGTGGGTGCGCTCTGATTGTCACAGTGACAAAACAGTAATTGGCAGGATGAGTAGTCCTTGTTTCTGGTCATTTCAGCCTCTTCTTCTTCTTCCTGTCACTTCAGGATGAGTCATAAAGTGCTCCTCTGAGGTCACTGCTGATGTTAATAATGGGGTAATCCTCTGAGGCAGGAGCTTCCGTCACGGCTTTCAGGAAATGGATGAAAGCGAGCATCCCAATTATAGTTTAATGACTTACCATTTATGCCCTTAATACAAGGACATCTAGGTCAAGTGACCTATGACTGAGGACAATAATAACAAACCATTAATCAAAACGTGGTATACAAGCTACACATTGACCTGCTCTGCACTGGGAGGCAGAACAGAAAAATCTGAGAAACCTGCTGTCTGCAGTTCCTGTAAAAAGTATTTACCACTACTGGATGTTTTCCCCTTTAATTGCCTTTTAACATTAAATCATGGACAATTTAATTTGACTTTTTTTTTTTTTTACAATAATTTACAAAAACTTATGAAGTCATGATAAAATGAAACCAAAAATCTACTAAATAATTTCAGTTAACCAAAAATATAAAATTATATCATCATGATCCTCCATTAAGACAAGTCATTGGTGTCTTCGATGTAGTGAGACTCCCTTTTTTTGCACAGTTTTTGGGGACATCTGCTCTCAGCAGATTTATACATGTGCCATATTCCTTCCATTGTTTCATGATAGACTGAACTATTATCTAAGGATAGATTTTATTTGTGTCCAGCCACAGAGTTGTGCTTTTCAATAACCTTTTAATGGAGTTGCTTGGATTTTTTTTTCTCTTTATGGTGTAGTTGTAGCCAGCAGTAGTGATTCACCACTGGCTGGACCTTCCAGATACAGGAGTCTTTATACTATTATCATTTGAGACACATTCACTGCACTCAGATGATCTATATTTGAAGAGTTCATTTGCAAAAACAGGTAACGCTGTTTTCAGAAAACTCATTTTTTAATTGTTTACTTAAGATAATAATAATAATAACACTAATAATTTATTTTTTCTATATTTTGTCATATACTTTCTACTGAGTCAAATCCACTCAACTTCAGTTTGATTGATGCTATCTCAAGTAAACAATAAAAAAAAAAGTTTTCTGAAAATTTATCAAAATGGAGTTATCTGTTTTTGCAAATGAACTCTTCATTTTTTTAATTGTGTGACTTTTAGCACCGATTTGCTGCACCTGTGTTAAATTAACTGAGTCATTTTAAAGGTGGCGACTACTTATGCAATCACTTTATTTACAGTTCAAATTTTTAATTAGTTGACATTATTTTGTACAAATCTGTTTCCACTTTGACATGAAAGAGTCTTTCTTGTAAATTGCTGCATAAAAGAACCAAATTAAATTTACCATGATTCAAAGTTAAAAAGCAATAAAATGGGGAAACTTTCAAGGGGGTGAATACTTTTTATAGGCGCTGAATATATCTATATTTAGTAAATGACCTTCAATAAAGTATGAGGAGGGGGGTGCAGCAGTGTTATATAATATAATGATGATGTTAAATATGCTCCAATTGAGAGACCTAAAAGAAAGAAAGGCTGGACATCAGTGCTGTGGATATGGCTGCTGGGCACAGTAATAAATCTTTCTCAGAGCTCAGATTTAGCAGTTAAAGCTTTACGACACTCTCACTGATGGGTCGTATCAGTTAATAGCTAAATTTTAGTGGTGTTTTAACCTTTGTGGTCCCAATGTCTCCATCATGGTTGTCAAAAAGTGTCTCTTGTATGAAGTCCACTATTTGCTTCCTTGGACAAATGCTAATAGGTCTTTTGGTGCAGCTGATTGTGGCATAGTGCAGTGGGGTCTATAGCTGCTACTACTATACTTGCGTTTTGTTTCAAGCACTTTTACCATTATATTTTTTAAAAAAATCTTATACATTATAACCAGCTCCCCTCTAACATTCTGCTCACATCTTAACCTTTGGAGAAAATATGATAGCAATGGAAAAACTGTTTCAAGCTATCATGAATCAAAAGATCATTTATTGTTTCATTTGCAGGTCAGCACAGAGGCTGACCTCATTAAAGAAATCTGAGGTTATCTTTTAGCTGTAAGGTTGAGTGGAAGTTCAGTTTAATCCTTTCAAATGTTTGTCCAGGCAATTATAAGTGACCACCACACAGTCTGGATTGGTATCAAGGACTCAGAGGGTCAGCTTAAAGGCTTCTTCCTCATTTGCATTCACATCATTTTCTTGAATAGCTATTCTGATAATTTGCTCATACATGTATTATGGACCCCCTAAAACAAAATGACTCAAACAGCTTGAGTGCATTGACATATTCTTTTCTCAGTATTTTTTCCATCTACTTTTCCCAAGGCAGCACTTTGAATAATTTTATAATGAATCTGAGAGTTTGACTTGTGTGATTTCAGCTGTGACTTTGATAAGAGGCCTAAAAAATGTTCATCTTCTTCAAATATGAGTTGTTCTGTTAATTTAACAATCTGAAGAAAAAAAACAGAGAGAGAATTTTCATCTCTTTGACAATTAAAACTACACTACTACAGTAACAGCATTATATATGAGTGGAAATTAGGGATAATCCACTTTTTGTAGATATGCGTATATTTGATTTCTTAAGTTTTTAAGGGAGTTGAAAAGGTAGCACACACACGTATTGACAGTAAAGTTGGACAACAAAAACTGATGCAGGAAGTTTCTTTGTTATTTGGTGTTTTATTATGAGAAGACCTTTGCTGACTGCTTTCTCTTCAAGGTCCACTTCAGAGGTGTGTTTTCATGGAGTGCACTCATGAGGAGGCGGCTACAGGACTCCAGCAGTTACCAGTTATCTGGTCAGGCTGAGTTCAGGGATCAGAGAAAGAGGGGAGAGGGGGATTTTTGCTAAGTTCGATCTCTGTCTGGCATTTCTTCAGTTTGTTATGTGTTTCTTTATTCTGCATCATGCTGTAGTCATTTGTATTCTGTATGTTAAGTGTATATAATGTTAAACTGTATATGTTTTAAATGTAAGTGTGAGCAGGTCACAGTAATTTCACTGGGAGGGGAAGAGACTCCAGGTACAAAGGCCAGATGAGGGATTGAGGCTCTCTATCCAAAGCTCTGGAACATTATTGCTAAATTTTATACTGTGTTAATATGAAGTTAAAATTTTAGCTCATTGACCAGCCTGGCCTCCAATTCTGTACTAAACCAGCTGAGGGCAGTGAAGATCTGCAGATGTGACTGGTGGCGACTTACTGTGTGAAAGCAGGGAGCTGTGGAAAGATTTGTGATTTCAGAGTTACGATGGACAGTACGAGTGTGTTACTGTAGAGTAGTCCACTACAGTAACACAGTACAGGAGCATGTTCAGCATGAATGCACTATAAGTTTAGAGCTTCTGCACAGACTAAGTCAAATAGTCCCGGTGATGCTGGTTATAGGTGGGGACAGACTATACTTCATACTGCAATAGCAATTAAATGAAAAAAATGATTTCAAATTGCATGAACTCTCAATAATTGCATGATTTCAAATTGACAAGTGGAGCATGTCCACTTATGAACAATGAAAAGATAAATATGCTTAAAAGACTACACTGAAAATTCTCTAAAGTAGAAACTCAGTGCAACAAAAGTAAATCCAACTGTGATAACTGACACACAGCCTTGAAATATCTGTGAGCACGAAAACAAAATTAAGCACACCCTTGATTTCCAATTAGTCTAATGCAAAAACATTGTTTATATAATGACCAGTGAACACCAGAACTTTCTCAGTTTTAGCTCAGTCGGCTTGTGTTTGTCAGGATGTCTCCATTATGACTCTAGATGTTAAAGAACTGCCAGAGGATTATTGAGAACGCATATTTGGTCACATGACTCCAAGATACTAGGGATCCAGCATGTTTGGCATGTGATCAAGACTACCACAGTGAATGTATAGCCGAGTAAATAAAGACCAGAGGTGGGAATATGCTGCATGAGGACTGCATGAGTGAAAAAGGTGTTGGAGGAATAGCATTTATGAACAGCACCATGAACGCCTGTGAATTTACCAAAATACTAACTGACAAGATGATTCCCAGTCTGTAAAAGAGAATTATTCCAGCAATGTAACAATCTAAAACACACTGCTAAAATCACACAGCTAAAACCTTTGACTTGGCCATGTTACCTAACTTGAATCCAACAAAGACATTTGAGTATTTTAAAACAAAGGTAGAACAGAACATCCCCTCCAGCAAAGAGCTGCTGAAAAAAAATAGTCTATGAGGAGTGGCTCAACAACACTGCTGCCCTCTACGCAGAAAAGGATTGAATCTGTCATCAAAAATAAAGGTGGATATAAAAATGATGAATAAAGAAAAGATTTGAATCTCAGTACTGGCTTTTGCTGCACTGAGTTCCTACTGTGGGGCCTGTGGTTTTTGTTTTTGTTTTTTGTTTTACTTTTGTTCTATTAGAAGCAATACAATTACTAAAATGTGATCCAGTTTTTCAGCTCTGTTGTATATGCTGCCCACTGAAGTAAACACTGTATGAAGACAGCTGAATGACAGCTGATGAGAAACAATGATTTGACGTAGGAGGGCAAACTCTCAGCTCTCAGAATGGCTGCTTTAAAGAAAACATGGGAAAAAAAACACTTTTCAGAGGTCTTTATGTACATGGTGACACAAAAAAACGGGAACTTTTTAACAATCCAATTAAACCAAGAGTGATGGAAGAAAAATATTTTATTCATAGTAATTGAAACCTTAAAACATGCCATTTAAGAAACAATGATGGAATTTTCATTTTTCAAATATTACTTCCTATAGATGGCGTCCTCCTGTACGAATAAGGTTTCAATTACTATGAATAAAATATTTTTCTTCCATCACTCTTGGTTTTATTGGATTGTTAAAAAGTTCCCGTTTTTTTGTGTCACCATGTGGACTACACCATTACTACTAACCTACTAAAGAAATGAGCAGCTGAGATACACTGGAATCTAAACACAGCTGCAGATGCATGCAGATGATCAGAAACATGGGCACATCGCATTCATCAATATTTCATATCGGGATAAGACTCAAAACTGTGATACTAATGTGCATGTGAAACATACTCATAGACAGTCTTTGAATACTTTCTGGAGCACATTCATCCTTTATATCCAGTTCTAAATGTGATTCCAGTTCCACTTTCAGCTCTATTTGTTGCAATGCTTACAAAGACTACTAATATTGTTATAAACCACTTTTTTTTTTTACATCTTTACACAGAAGAAGCATGAGAGCATTACATTTCATCAATGCATTTTTTTTTGAGGATGCATGGATAATACAAAACGAAATATAACTGAGAAAGAGCAGGAACAGTTTTCTCTTTCTTGTTCTGCTATCCACTTGCAGGCTCAGTCACGCATACTCACACTCACACCTCCGTCTCTCCCTATGCATTGGCTAACACCTCTCCTCACACCGCTCCTGCCTCTCTACCACCCACACTGGGATAAGTCATCACTGCCTCAGCGTGTAAAGCTCGCTCTTATCTGCACAGTCTCATTGCCTTCGAGGTCTGTTTCTTGATCTCTCCTCTGTCAGCAGCAAGCCTACTACACAACTTACCTACAACTAAGTGTCTTTATCAGTGCAAGAAGAAAGCCGGTGACACACACATTCACACAGGGACCGCAGACAATAATCACAATATATTCCTTTTCTTTTTATTCTTTTCTCTGTTTGGAAATTGCAGGGTCAATATTTTCATTAATCACATTACTTGACATGATGCACCAAAATTTTTACTCTATCTGTTTACAGGAATACACTGAATAGAACACAAGGTTTCACAATGGATACACGACTGACATTTTGCCCATTGCACTTACAACAGTGAATGACATTTTCCAGATTTTTAGCTGATTTTTTTTAAAACGCCGGTTCCCTTCATCACCTTGCAGATCGTATCCATCAAACTGAAGACCTCCTGATAGTCTGACAAAAGCATGCTGCTCTGCAATTGCCCGGGAGGTTTTGTTTTTTTCGATCTTGTTTTACAAATACAATATGTATAGAAACTCTACACAGACTGGATATGTTTCTGAATACAAGTTTTGATCCACTGTTGTAAACAGTCAATACAAGTCAGCCACATACACTATGCTTATGCAATAATCATCATCATCATCATTAGTTTCATCATCATCCTCATTATCGTGATAATAAATATTCTTTTTATACACAAAAGTTGGCAGCAAATACGGCATGGGGATGCACATGACAGCCGTACTCAAAACTCAAAAAGCTGTACAGAAGAATGAAGTTGTATTTACAGTAAGAATGTGAGAATGTGTCTCTCTGCCTCTCTGTTGATCTGGATGGCTGCACTGAAGGCTGTTTTGTCTCATGAGCCTCAGACCAGATCGCATCTCCACCTTGTTGTGATCTTACACCACTCGGTTAGAGGCACTGTTACGCAACCTCCACAGTTCTGCGTTTTCATCCAGCGGCAAGTGCTACCAGTCAGGCTTGTGCTTTCAAAATGACATGCCCTGATTTGTGAATGACTGGCTGAACATTTTACTCATTAATATTCTCTACGTTGGCCAGTGAAAGTCAAGGTTCGTTAGGCAAACCTTGGTGAGATCATGCCTTACCTTTTTTAAATTCAGGTACAACTTTCAAGAATATAAGATCTAATCATGCACCTTTTCAATGGCTTGGCTGCTGAGTGGGTTAATCAACGATGAAATATCCGATAGAAGCATTCCATTCACCCCACAGGTTATACTGACACCCAATATGTACAATGACACGTATTAATGAGAAGTGCTGACCATCTGTATCACATGTTTATAGCAGCACAGACAGTCACTGCAAGCCAAACACTGAGGAGCCCAGGTCAGTCAAAACGCACAAAAACTGAATGAGGGCTTACAAACAGCCAGACAAAGCCAGGCAAACCCATGCGTCAAAGCAACATGATGGTGGACATTCAAAACCGACAGTCTACACAGTTTACCCTTTGGCAACAAGTCCCCCGTGCGGGGAGTGAGGGGTCAAAACATGCCACGAAAATAAAAACAATTCTAGTTCAATATTCAATATTCAAATTCATACAGACAAGTTGCTAAGTAAAAACATTTTCAGTACCTTTTTTTATTTTTTACTCTTTTAGTTCATAATCCCGTTGTTTTCTCGTGAGTACAATGATGATAATAAACTGTTTTAGGCTGAATCACTTCCAGGTTCAAAATGAGTCATTGCATAGAACATTTGAATTGATAATTGCTTTCGTTCTCTCCTGTGTCTGCAGGTGTGTGAGTCTGTGTATGTTTGTGAGTGAGTGTGAGTGTGTGTGTGTGTGTGTGCGTGTGTGTCTGTCTTTGCACTACTAGAGGCAGTGGGCCCAGCTTGTTAGTGAGATCATCTTGTTGGTGAATCGGTAACCCGATTAATCAGCAGGAGGTTAACAGGTCTACTTGGTTAGAACTCAATTAACCTTGGCTCTGAAATGTAACTAGGACGCAAAGTGTGTAACGTGTGCGGTACGTTTGCATTTGTATATGTGTTTGCAAGATAGACAAAGAGTCTGTGAGTGTGTTCGTACCTGTCTGCATGCTCGTATGCATCTGCATATATCATGCATGTCTGTACATGGTACTGTGGTTGTAAACCCTCTGACAAATTGTATTACGGCTATTTATTGACAGAAGTGTTTGATATTTCCCATCACTAATTTAAACAACATTTATACCATTGTGCTATATACCATTTTCTGCATGCTATTGCTTTTAAAAATCAATAAGCAAATTATTCGATGCAAGAAAACAGAGATTCAAACAAATAAAAAGTGAAAAATATAAATTTTACCAAAGAAAAACACATAACAAAAAAAACTAAAGTCACTGGAAAGTGATTCATTAAATACACAAATGACAAATTTACATAATTAGATCTCTGATTTGTTTTATGTACATACAATAGTATACAGTGTAAAAAGAAATGCATGGTGATATGGGCGTTTTAAAACATATGAGGTATACAAGTAAAAACATGTACTGAATAAGGCTCTTCCATTCAGTGAATATCAGGCAAAAATGAAAAGAAACTAAAAGATGAGACAAATCAATAAAAAGGTCCCAGAGGGCTCTGGGGCTGACTGTAACGATGGCTTTGCGATGGCTAATAAAGAGCCGTGGCCACTCTTTCATTTGGTCCGCTCATCCGTGTGAATCTCACACTTGTGGGCACACTGGTAGTAATTCCCTTCCCTAAAAACCTACAGCTAATGACTAGCGGCAACTTATAGGTGGTGAAAAAAGTATCGATATGGGCTTTTTTAAATTCAGTTTTTCACTTGTGCGTGCATTCTCATGTCCACATTTACACAATGCATTCTGTAGACGTTGGAACAAAAAGAAGACAAAATAAAAACACATTCAAAGAAAGGGTCAGATTCCCTAAACTGGAATGTACTGTAGAGATCAGAGAAACCAAGCATTCAAGGATTTTAGTGGTGTCATCGGGTTGGTTGTCATTGCCGTGATACGTCTCGTTTACTCCAGGTACGTGGTGTCGTTGTAGGCTAAGATCAGTCTCTTTGGTACAGGGAAAACCTATGAAATCTGTTTTCTTTTTTTTTTTCTTTTTCTCTGCTTGTAAATTCTCTGAAGACATCAATGTAGAATCAAGCCTCCCTGCAACATGTGCACTCCTCAGACATGAGTGGTGTTGCATCAAACTCTCTGTAGAGGGCGCTGTGAGGCTTCCTTTATTGAGCTGTTTCAAAGGTGGGACATGCATGGATGAACGCGCTGAATTTCTCCTATGATATTCCACCTGCCTCAGTTAGCGGCGCTTTTAGTATCACACAGATCCCAGGAGGATTCCTCCAGAAGAGGAGGCGAAGTAGGACTCATGTCCCCCTTCACTCCTCTCTCCATTTCACTGCATCCTCATTATTGACCGTGGTCCTCCTGAATAAAAGACAGTGAAGGTGTGAATGTTGGCAGAAATATGTAATTGTTAAGGCAGAATATCAAATTCACTCGATCACCAAATTAATACTGACATAAAAAGTAAACCATTATGAATAGTAGAGATAAAAGTACCAAAAATTACATTTTAAAATCAAATATTTCAAAATGATTTGGCCCTCGAAAATTCTATATGTTTTGCATAACCCATTTCACCACACTCTGAGCCTTTCTGCTATGTTTACGTTGCAGCTCGGCCGGCCTAACCCCTCTTACTTCACAGGACACTCAAGCCTATCTCAGCCCTGCTGGTACCGGCAGTAATCCACTGAGCCACTGAGTCTGGTTTATCTCTACATTTCCCCTCTGAATCTTCTGACTGGTCACAGGCAGAGATGAGTGACATGTCTACTGATATTAATCCAAATGTCACCACAGACAGAATAGCTGAATGATATATCTTCATTCAAATGAGCCTCAACTTCATCCATTCAAGTCACACCATGTGTTTTGACAGAAGCTAAATAAAGTGCTTTGAAATTTGCTTTATTTCCACTTCTGCAGTTCTGCTCCATTGAGCAGAATTAGTTAATTAGCTCATTCTACCATGTAATGAATGATGCTCACCGTGAGTCATGATTCTGTGAGCCTACATGTGCTCCTGTCCCTGTGTGTCTTTGCGTGTGTGACATTCAAGCCAAGCCACAGTTAGATTTCTCAGGCTAATTATAGCCCAGTGTGCTTGGCCCAGATTACTGGAGGTATGTAGAGTCAGAAGGTAAACCATAAGAGTGCTGACCTCACTTATTCTTGGCTTTGGCCTCTCACCTGTGCAGAACAAAGTTCACGCAAACTATGATTTTAATTAGCTTTCTTGATACAACAGTAATCTAATAAACCCTAACCCTGAAAAACAACTAAACTGGAGAAAAAAAAAAAAAAAAAAACGTTAAGCCTAAACATAATCAATGAAACCTAAAGGCAACACTAAATGTATCCATCCAAAGATCTAGTAAAACAAGCATACACACATGGGAACACACAAGTACACCCAGAGATGTATGTAAGAGTCTTTTTCTTACTTACCTTTGGTCTAATGAGGTCTCAGACGTCTCGACAATCATTATTCTGGGACTGTAGCTCTGTCAAAGCATCCTCTTACTTTCAGGCCTCTTCAGCCCTCTGCTCCGGTCTTGTAACACCGTGCTGACGAAGCGATCACCCTTATTTAATTCACTTCAATCGTGCGCCCATGTCTGGGGAATTCAGTGCTGACAAGGCATCCTTTGATTCCAGCTCTGTTCAGTAATTTGGGGTAAGGGAAAGGTACAGTGAATCAGTTCAGATATACAATCACAGCATTTAATGAGTCATCACTTCACTTGAGTCTTCTCATTATGCAGACATGGCCTATGGTAATCTATGTAAATATACAGCTGATAGGACATGTAATCCATTAATCAAACTGTGACATTTTTTTTGTTTTGTTTTAGCAACTTGGAGTTTCAGTATACCAAAAAACTAATCAGGTAAAATTGAAGGTATCACCGGTGATCAACAGTTTAACAGGTTAATGCATCACTGCATCAGTTTTACCCTATGCAAATGTCAGAGACGTGAACACATTAATAAGTGTTAGAGTTTCCTTCAATGGCATGGTTTTCACTTGCTTAGTGAGGCAGGTGACACAATATCTATCCTAACGATGATGCTCTCAGACAAAAATTAATAAATTGAACATGTCCAAAAAAAGCTATTCATACTTACTAATGGACTCAGAATCACTCTTCTTTGTTTTTTCCTCTGTTATTTGAAATGTATTTAGTGCAGTTTCATAGGTTTTTCCAGTACAAAGCTACCAATCCATCTCATTTCAACTCTGCATACCCTGAAAGAAAAAGCACAGTCGATTCAAAATAAACAAGTGAAGTGATAAGCACATAAATTATTTCCCACCCTGTCACCTAAAATCAATCCATGCTCCTAAATTAACAATTTGAAAGCTAAAATATTGAGAGCTTTCAATACCATTAACTCTCATATATATAAAAAAATACAGTTTATTTACCCTCCAGTCTTTAGTTCACCAAAATGAAGTGAACTTCTTTCCAAGGCCAGACAAAGCTGCAAGAATGACAAAAGAAGGCAAATATGAGAAATCAATGTAACTCCAACACCGCAATGCCATTTCAAGAAAATTTAAGATCTTAATTTTTGCTGTAATAGACTCTACCTAAAATACAGTCTATGTATTTAATTAGATACACCGAAACAAAAGCTGTATTTCAGTTTCTTAACACAAGACTGTACCATCTCCCAGTTTTCCCGCCTGCTCTGCTGCCCCTCCTTGCAGGATTTTGGTGAGAACGTTTTCTCCTTCAGCAGGTGCCTGACCTGGAGCAGCGCTGCCTATACCTCCTGCTTTGCTACCGATCCCAACAGGGGCGGCCTTGGAGCCTACAAACAAACAAACAAACAAACAAGAAACAGAATTATCACATTTGCTGTTGTTCACCTGTGGTTATGTGGTTTATGGTAATAGCGGAACTGAGACTCACCGATGCCTGTTAGAGGGGGTGTGGCTGTTTTGGTAGGCTGAGGTGCTGGTGGAACTCCTGCCATAGCTTTCATTCCTGTGGCAGCTGCTGCAGGTGTGGCATCCATTTTTGCCTGCAGAAAATCAAGTCAAGACTAATACTGAGTTTGGGAAAAACTTCGTTCAGTATAAATCTTGGTTTACCCTTTCTGTTTTCTGTTTAATCCCCACTATCCACCAAAAGCATCTCTATGAGACACTTGTGATGGAATGGTAATCTTGTGTCAGTTTGGTGAGTCATATTGTTCTGACACTCTTACACTCTACATTTCTTGGTATACTAGGACACAACAATAGCATTTAATGACTGGAATTACTGTATACTGTATTACCTAACAGACTTGGGTGCAATATTTAGAAAATAATACAACTGACACAGTTAAATTAAAATTCAAGTGTAATTCAAGTAGGTAAAGTAACACCAGGTTTACATCTACTTACCGCTGTGGCCGGCTGCCCTGCTGCAGACCCCACTCCTGGTTGGCGTCCTTGTGGTGGGGCTTGGCCTGATTTTGGCTGCTGCTGTGCCTGTCCTGGTCCTACTGCAGTTGTTGCAGGCTGGCTGCTCGGAGGGGTCTGGCCATGCTGCTGTGGTTGCTGTTGTTGCTGTTGTGCACTCTGCTGATGTGGATGCTGCTGCTGCTGCTGTTGCTGCTGCTGCTGCTGCTGCTGCTGCTGCTGCTGTTGATGTTGCTGTTGCTGTTGCTGATGTGGCTGCGCCTGTTGAGTGCCATCAAGTGGGTCAGAGCTTGGATGTCTCCCGGATTGGCCCTGTCCACCTGCCCGCTGCTGCCCAGTATGGCCCTGAGGAGTCTGCTGTTGCTGTGGTTTGGGTCCTGCCGAAGAGGGATCCTGTCTCCTGGAGGTTGTGCGATCACCTTGTGTTCTCTGGCTCCTTCCCCCAGTGCCGTGGTGATGACCAGAGGCCGAGTCACGAGAGAAGTCTCCTGAGTTTCGAGGGCTTCCCTGGGCCGAACGGGAGTCTGGGCCACTCCTTCTTTGAGCAGATGAGGAGCTTCTGCCATCCGAGCGGCCAGATGGGTCTTTGGGGTGCGTCCTAGAAGAACGCGAGGACCTGGGATCTTCAGATGAGTGGCGAGAGGAGCTGTGTCTGCCAGAGCTGCTGCCATGGTGACGGTGGTCCCGTGATGCAGAAGAGGAGTGGCGCTGTTGGTTGTACTCATCCTGTGGACCGTATTCCTCTGGAGGCTCGTCATAGTCGTGGTAGGTGTGTTTACTACGTCTACCTGTGGAGGAGTGACCTCCACCTCCATGATGTCTTGAGCGATCCGAACGGGCCTCACGTGGCTTCTCAAACCAGTCAGTCTCCTCTTGGCCCAAGTGATAGGCTTTTTAAAAACCAATATAAACATTGTCAGCAAATTGATTTTATGTAGAAAATGAAGTGGCATGCAGATTGAAGCCATGCAGCATACATGAGAAAAGCATGCTCCTCATTCCAGAACCATGGAGATTTTTGTGGAATCCAGAAAAAAAAAGTTTTTCAGAAGTAAAAAAAGCAGAGTTCATGCCACACCTCACACTTAAAATGATGCATGCAAAACAGAAATATATATAAAAAAAACTTTTGGCTTCATGTATCAAAGGGAACATTCCATAAAAAAGGACAATACAAACAAAATAATGGCGGTCTCCTTCACACTCAGCATGCAGTCTTTTCAGTACACGTCAAAGGTGGGAAGACCAAAATACAGCACAAATAAATTAGCACCAGTTACCTTCACTGTCAGAAACAGCACAGTGCATGTCATCAACAAGGTAAGGGTCATCTGGTTTATAGACATGACTCCTGGGCAGGTCCTTCTTATGGTGGTCCTGCACATCTGGCAGTGAATGGCTGGAACCATATTGATTTCTCACATCATGGGCTTCTGGTATGCCAGAGCTTCTTCCCATGCCAACAGGCTTACCAACAGGACTGAGTGGGCTCTCCTCTTCTGAATTTTGGTTGCGCATGGGAGGCCTTCCACCACGGCTGCTTCTCTGAGATCGCTCCATGGCATCTCTTTCATAAGATTTACTTCGGTGGCCTGTGGCATCTCTGGAAGAAATCTTGTCCATACCATATCCTGTAGACCTGGACCTACCAGAGCTGTACATGCGGTCCTCTTCCTCAAGACCTTCACGGCTGGTGCCATAGTATTTCTGTTGGTCATATGCATTTTTCTTCATCCCGTAGGTGCCATCATCCTGAAGTTTCTTGGACCTGGACACAACTGTACAGGTGCCCCCTGTTGATGTTGTCATTGTGTAAGATGCAAGGTCAGATTCCACATCCCGAGCTTCCTCAATCGGGGAGAATTTAGAAATCTTCTGCTCCATTCCCTGCTTCCTGTGCTTACTACGTTTAGAGGACACTACGGCAGGGGCAAGGTTTTTGGGTGTGAGTTTGTGGCCACTAGAGCTGCTCCGTGATGTATGTTTATAATCATCATAGTAATAGGAGCCTCCACTCACTGTGGTGCCTGTGCGACTGTCTACTGTGCTTTGGTAGCCCGCTGAGCCTGTAGGTCTGCCATAAGCATCAACAGGCTCATCTTCAGGCCTACCATACGCACTCCCTCGTGCAGGACCATTCTCACTGCGATATCGGCCTCCCACAGGATGACCTAGAGCATCAGTGGGTTGGCTAGTGTTGTCTTTTGTCAACTCACTGATGTCATCAATCATCACATAGTTCCTGGGAATGTTCTGCTCCAGGTTAGAGGTGTAGAGACCATCGGCAGCATAAGCAGAGGTGGGGCTGTCTACAGAGTGAGTCAGTCCAGGCTCAGGGGGGCGGTACTGTCCATATGCATTGGTATAGCCTGAGCCAAAGCTGGTATCTGGAGCTGACGTGGCCACTGACACAGCTGGGTTGCTGATGACCTCGTAGTTGGTGGGGAGTTTTTGCTCAAGGTCAGCCAAAGAAGTTTGCCTTGGTCTTTGATGGACTGTAAGGATCTCTGCCTGGGGTTGGTATGGGAGGCCTGGTTGGTAGGAACTATGGCTGGGGTAAGGAAGACTCTGTCCTGGCATAGGTTGACCAGGTGAATGGAAGCCCTGGTGACCATGCTGCTGCATGCCAATGTCTGTCTGATAGGAGGACTGTCCATACATGCGGGAGGAATAGGCTCCCTGGTTCTGGTAGCCAGGACCTGGTGGAGGATGAGGCTGGAATGTTCCTGGCTGAGGTGCAGAGGATGAAGGGTACTGAGGAGGTTGGAAACCTATCTGTTGGTAAGCAGAGCCTGGCTGCTGTGTTGATGGCTGACTTTGGGGGTATGGATACGACATATAAGATGAAGTTGAGGGATACTGAGAGGTCGCACTGAGGTCATTCGTAAATTGACTCAGTGGTGCAGTGCTGGGCCTTGTCAGCAAGCCATTAGCATCAAAGGTTCCAGTTGCAGCTGCCATCCTGAGGTTGTTGAGCTCACTGTCTGACATGTAGTCTCGGGCATCACCCATACATCGCAGGTAGGCTAGCTCTCTTCTCTCCCTCTCCTTCACCATGGTCTCTTTACGCTGGGTAATGCCTAGCTCCAGATAACGCAGCTTGGCATCAATCTCTTTTTCTTCTTCCTCCAGTTCAGCCTGCTGCTTGCGGAGCTTTGACGACTCTTGTTCCACAGCTTTCAGTTCACTCAGCAGCCCAGCCTTGGTGACTCCCTGGGCAGGTCTTGGAAGAACCCTTTGCGGCATGCCAGGGGAGCTGTACATTTGTGCTGGAGTGACAATGGGTAGCGGAGTCTCCTCTGGAGGGGGGCTGGGGAGAGTCCTCTTAACTTTCCTCATCAGAGAGTTCTGCTGCTGCTGCAGGGAGGCCATCTGCTAAGAGAAGCAGAGACACATCAGCAAACACTGAGCTATAAACAGAAAGCATTTATGTAAATTAAAACTCATTACTGTGCACTCGCTACTCACAGAGGGTCTGCACACTTCTTCATTTCAAGATTGAAATAAAGAACTATACAGCCTGATAAGTTGTCAAGACTACCTGACATTAATTCAACTATGCATTACTAAAGTGTTAGCTCTATCATCAGTTCATCTAGCATAGTTTATATTTATAATTGCGATTACTGTTGTTACACTGACACCAAAAACCCTAACTGGCCTGTTTCATTTCATGCCAGATTAACACTGTTAAGGCAAATGCTAAGCAGTAAAAGTCAACACAAAGCACCACTCATACACGATTTACTGAAAGGTAAAATTTAATTATGTTAATTTTGTTATCCACAAAATTGTTACTAAAATGACTGTAGCATTGCTTGAATGTCTTTTCCCACAGCATTTGTGATTTTTTAAAATTTATATCTAATTTTCTTAGTGTAGGATGAATTTCTATCAACATCATCATTTTTGATTAAAATAAAATAATGAGCAGCAAAATGAGCATCTGAGCATCTTAGTAAATGTGCACATAAGCATAAAATGGCAAAATATTTTTCAAAATCGACAAGAACACGAGAGGAAACTGAAGCAATTATCTTTTGATTTCATTTCAATGTATTTTCAGAAGTATGCACATTTTCCTTTAATTCCTTTGATCAGATATCAACAGAATCTGGCCCTTTTTCAATCATATAATATTTATGTATTGCATGCTAGTAAGAACAGTCAAATGTTACAAATAAAAAGACAAGTTAATAGGATATCTATGTTAGTCTATTACTTACAAAATAGTTGTGTTGGGTAGATCCATGGTAATTTTGTCAGGTATCCACAAGAGAGCCATGTATTAAATGCTAACAGTAAATATCAGAGGTGCAAATGCATAAAACGCTTCTCAGACTGATTTTAGTCCAAGTGCAGAGCAATGTTAATTTACTTTGACCAGCTGCTAACAATCAGGAAGACAGCAAAGCAGCACCAGGATTCTTCCACATTGTGCATCCCTGTGGCAACACTGTAGGGTTTGCCAGATATAGAAGACATGGCAGAGAGAAGAGAGGAGAGAGAGAGAGGGAGAGGGTGAGAGAGAGAGAGAGAGAGAGAGAGAGAGAGAGAGAGAGAGAGAGAGAGAGAGAGAGAGAGAGAGAGAGAGAGAGAGAGAGAGAGAGAGAAATAGACTAAAGGAGTATAAAGGGGGAATAAGGGAGGAGATGCTTTTCTGGCATGGCCAGCTGCTCTTATGAGAACATTCTGTCACCTCCTCAATGCCAGATCCTGTGTGATTTTCCATGTCCACATGAACACACGAGCATATATGAAGAGTTCATTTGCAAAAACAGGTAACTCCGTTTTCAGAAAACTCATTTTTTAATTGCTTACTTGAGATAATAATAATAATAACATTAATAATTTATTTTTTCTCTATTTTGTCATGTATTTTTCTACTGAGTCAAATCCACTCAACTTCAGTTTGATTGATATTATCTCAAGTAAACATTAAAAAAAAGTTTTCTGAAAATTTATCAAAACGGAGTTATCTGTTTTTGCAAATGAACTCTTCATGTATATATATATATATATATATATATATATATGAGCTGTAGGGAGGAATCTGTAAATCTATTTTTATCTGACTATATCTTCAAATGCTAACTGGCGCTTGTAAATGTGGGATGAACTTAGTTCTGTATTTTTGCAGGCACTGACAGTACTGATAATAAAAGATTAGTTTGAGTTGTTTGATTCCGATTTGATTTTCTAAAAACAGATATTTTCTTCCTATAAAATATATTTGAATGTTTTTAAAATCCACTTATTATACTTTGGGGATTTTTTTTAATAAATTTGCATAATGTCTGTTTAAGTAAAGGTAGACTTCTTACCTGACTGTTAGACACAGCTTGCTGATGATATGGGGAGAACCTGTTCTTGGCAGGATCCTCTGACGTAGGGCTGAGGGGTTTGGGATCCGACATGGAGCGCTGCACACTTTTTATGGGTCTTGGTAGGGTCTGGTGGCGCTGGGGAGATTCAACAGTAAAGGCCTTCTGCTGGGGCGTCACATGAGCTTTGTTAAGCTTCTCCTGGGAGGCAAATGTTGTCTCTAGCATGCGATGAGGAGACAGTGGAGATACAGGAGAGTACAGCACTTGGGGAGATTTGGGGGGCTGACGAGCTTGAGACTCGTTTTGTTGCTGATAGCCAATTTCCAAGGGATCGGGTTTCCTCCTCTCAAATTTAGCAACTCCTTGAAGTCTAGGAGAGGTTGGGTCAGATGTGTTTGCACCGACTATATGCAGACTTGTTGAGTATGGACTGATGGTTGTAGGGACACTCAGCTGAGGAGCAACCACACCCTGAGAGTGAGACTCTGGTTCTGTTTGGCAGGCCAGACTCTCTCCTTTGTGGGTCCTTTCAGGAGCTGCTATGTAATGTAATAGGTCAACCTTTGAGGTCTCTGCCATGGTAATGTGGATTGCAGGAGAAACCCTGCCTAGTTGGTCGAGCTCTGTCTGGCATGATGAATCATTTGTGGTCTGAATAGCTATACTTGCAGAAACCACTTTAGATGATCCATCAGATTTAGCCTCACCACTGGATTCAGAGTGCTTGGATACACGTGACCGCCTGCGCCTCACTGGCTGCTGTTCCCATTCTGCCTGGTCCTCCTCATCAGTCTGCACACTGCAGTCTGCAATACGCCTTGTTCTCCTGCGCCTATTCATGAATTTATCCTCTCCATCTTCATCATCTGTTTGCACACAGCTGTCTGTGATCCTTTTAACAGAGTCATCCTCTGAGCCGTCCCTCAGTCGAGGCATGGAATTCTGCTTTTTCATAATCTTAGAATCAGCCTGTTTGTCACTGCTTCTCAAAGACATTTCAGAGACAGAACTATGAATAGGTCGAGCAGCCACCACAGCTTGGACAACTTGTCCATCCTGCCAAAACTGCACACTTTGTCCTTCTTGCTGAATAACTCTACCACTCTGGTCACAGATAATGAAGCCTTGAGGTGTCCCACCTCCAACAACTACACCTTGTATAGTACCCTGGGCAGAGGTTGCCGCTGCTGCTGCTGCAGCTGATGCAGCTGCAGCCTCAGCCGCAGCAGCAGCCGCTGCTGCCTCCACTGCTGCTGTCTTTTGCCTCTTCTGCTCCTCTAACTGTTGCTGGAGTTGCTGCTGCAGAGACTGAATTTGCTCAAGCTGCATTCTCTGTTGGGCCAGTTGCTCTCTTTGCATAATAAGCTGTGTCTCTCGCTCTGCTTGCTGTTGTTGCAGGACTTGCTGTTTAATTGTCTGCAATTCTTGAATCTCACGCTGAACAAGTAACTGTTCTTTTTCTCTGTGACGCTGAAGCTCCATGCGATCTCTTTCAAGCTCCTCTTGTAGACGCAGCTGTCGTAATTTCTCCAGTTCAACACGCTCTCGCTCTAGCTGCAGCACATGCTCTTGCTGCTGACTCAGTCTCTCATCTTCCTTACCTTTCTGTGCATCTGTGGGAGCAAGGGCAGTTCCATGTGGTGATGCTTGTGACAGGCTTTGTTGAGCCTGACTGATGGGTTGAGCTTGAGGTTGGGTTTGAGTCAAAGATAAAGGCTCAGTTTGAGTAGGTAGCTGTTGAGGCTGCATTTTAGCCTGCACTGGCTGGACAGTTGGAGGTTGGCCTTGAGCTGGAGAGAGGGACGTAATACTCTGTGAGGTAAGTTGGGTGGGGTCTATTTGCTGATTTGTTGTCGTTTGCATACTGGATGCAGGTCCACTTTGTACTCCTAAGTGTGCTGCAGGTTGCGTTGGTGGAATGGTTGCAGCTGTTTGTGCAGCAACTGTTGTTAAAGGCTTTCCAAGGTACACTGGAGTTTCTTGGTTAGAGCTGCTTACCACAGGCACACTTCCTGATGGTGTGGCTGAAGTAGAATACTGGTTTGGAGGAGGGTAGGAATATGGTCCCTGGGTGGACAGAGGCATCCTGGGAGTTACTTGAGGCAACCTGGTAAGACTAGCCAAAGGTACAGCAGTTACACTTGTAGGATATGGTCTGTAAATTCCTCTAGGCATGGGACGCAGGACAGAGGCAGGCTGTGTAGTAATTGGCAATGTAGAGGCAATGGGAGTGTTTATTGTGGAATATATCATGCCATCGCCTCCTCTCATAGCAGTAGGGTACATGGCGCGTATACTTGCTTGTCTAGCATTTATTAGATTTGTTAGAGTTTGGCCATTGGCCATTGGTCTTCCATCTGGTCCGTACATTAAATTTGCTCTGATTGACGCTAAGCTTTGCTGAAGATTTAGCCTTGCTAAAGGTCCACCCCTTCCAGCCCCATATGGACCCAGTTCAGGGTTATTTCCATACCGGCTCCCAAACTGATCCACTGTATTAAGAGCTGCACACATGCGACTGATCTCCCTGGCAGTAGTTGCACTGTACTGAGCCAGATTGGAGTCTTGTGATCCTGATAGATCACGGGAACTATAGGCATAGTCAGAATTGATGTTTGACATGGAGCCATATCGACGCAGGGGTAAGGAAGGGCCTGTAAAATCTCCTTGGTGACGTAAGTCTGTGTAAGATCCATACTGTGCTCCCATGCCAAGGTATGCACCATCATAAGCCTGATTCATACTGCTAAGATCTACTGCCAGACCCCCCTGGACATTACCTTGATAATGACCAGCATCAGTCATGGATAGCAGATTAGTATCAGACATGGAGGGCTGTATTCTTCCTGAGGGGCCTGTGGGTGGTTGGTATGCTTTATGTTCGTCTGTCATTCCTTGTGTCACTTGAGGCTGGTGTTGTTGTTGGCTGACATTGTAGTGTGGTGGATGGAGAGGATGGGCTGCTTGAGAGGGTGCAGGGTTGGGGTTTTTATCTGAGGATATTGTAGTAGGTTTCTGAGTTAATGACCCTGAACAAGAACCAGCAAAGGGCAATTTGTAAACAACATCACAGCAAGCCACTTGGTTTTCTGGTTTGATCTGTCCAGTAAGATCCAAGACCTGAGGAGGGGGAAGAGGTTCTTCTTGCTTTACCAGTTGAGTCACTGTGCCACTTTGTGATGTGTTGCTCTCATCAAGCTGCACCATCATGACATGGGGCTTACCTGTGGACAGGTTCATTACTGTTGGCTTGTTTTTTAGCTCTAAGGCAATTCCGCTATACATTTCATGGGGTGCATTAGAAGCAGGAGCCCCAGACACTGCTGGTGGAGCTAGGGGGGATACTCTAGGTATGGCACTAGCAGTCACTACAGGCTGGGCACTGCTTGTCTGGCTCACTACAAGGTCTTTTTTAATCAGCAGTGGCTGGACCTGATTAGCTAAATTGTAACGAGCAAAAGAAGATTGCTGTTGGTGCTGCTGGAGTTGCTGCTCAAGAAGCTGTTGCTGCTGCAGGAGCTTTTGCTGCTGTAATTGCAGTTGTTGTTGTTGTATACCCAGATTCTCCAGACAGGCATCAATTTTGGGAATAGATGGGTCAGAAATTGGTGACTTATTCTGGGTTAAACACACAGCTGCTCCAACACCCTGTCCCAGATCCACACGGTTTTGCAAAGGATCTCCATACACAACTGGCTGCTTGGGTTGGGACATGAACATTGAACCTGCGACTGTGACGCTAACTGTGGTTGGTGTTGACAC
This sequence comes from Acanthochromis polyacanthus, assembly GCF_021347895.1. Classification (NCBI taxonomy): domain Eukaryota; kingdom Metazoa; phylum Chordata; class Actinopteri; family Pomacentridae; genus Acanthochromis; species Acanthochromis polyacanthus. The sequence goes on along the minus strand of NC_067117.1, from coordinate 12,909,897 downwards.
AGATACATGTGGTTGTTCTTGTGCATTTAAGTTCATAATAAGAGGTTGCACTGCTGTGTGTCTACCAGATGACTGCTCTGCTCCTAAAGAGTATCTTCGTGTGTCAGACGCAAGGGATGTTAGATCCATGCCCTGATCTGTCATGATAATTGGAGCCGGCCTCATTGGTGCTCTCAGATCCACAATGTTAGTACTTGGTTGTGTTTGGCCCTGACCCACAACCTGTGAAGTACCTGGAATATTTGAGATTTTACAGAGAGATATATTTTCCATAGATCCACGACTATGTGCAACTGTGGTCATACTAATACCTACATTTACTTTTTCAACATTTTGAGAAGAATGCCTCAGTGAATGCTGTGATGGATGCATCTGTGGTGATGTTGCAGAACTTGTCGAAGGGGGCTGAGAGCTATACAATGTCTTACAGCTCACCTGTGTTGGTGATGACAAAGGGGAAGTGGAAGAATTTACAGTTATTGGCTTGGCAGGACTAGTTGCTTCAGAGCCCAGTGTTATTACCATCACTGGTGAATCTTGAGAGGATTGTTGTCGTATAAGACGTGGTGAAACCGCCCGTTGTGGTGTCGGAGACCCATGGGATGCTGCACCTGATGCAGGGCCTCCAGGCAAAGTTGGCAGTTGCCTGCCACTACTGCCAGTGGGTCGTACAGATGGTGTATGTGTTGGGCTTTGTGTTGGGGAAGCAGTAGGTGATACTGGGGGACTGGGACCTTTAAAAAGGGAAAAGACTTTGGAGGTTAGGGAGGATGCTCCGGGGTCAGGTGACGCCTGTGTTGGCCTCTGGGAACCCGCTCTGTTGCCAGCAGGCACTGTGCTACCTGCCTGTCGAGTCACGGCAGTCTGACTCACTTGGGCTTTGGTTGTGGCAACTCCAACAACTCCTTCAATTTTGGCACTCTGTGTCATCATCCTGTTTTGTGTTTCTTTTGATAGATGCTGCGCTCCTTGAATTCCTGAAATTCTTGGATCACTGCCTGTTGTGGAGAAGGACATAGGTGCAGTAACCTGGGTTGGGCTTGAGCCAGGAGTGAGGACAGTTCCAGCTTCAAGATGATGTTTGCCATCTTGCTGAGAGGCTCCTTTCTGCTGACTAACTGTTTGTCCTTGCCTTTGCATGAGCTGTGCTTTCTTCATCATCTCCTCATAGACTTCCTCTGCACTTTTTAATGTTTTATCCGATGGTGACATTGCTGATGTTTTTTCTGTTGGGGAGTAGAGTGATGTGAAAGTTGGAAGGTTAAATTCATTTCCTGATTTGTAAAGTTTTCCACCAATCATCTCAAAACCTTCTGCCTCTGAATCCATAGAGGGAGAGTATTCAGAACACGATGATCTGTGCAGCTCCTCCATCTCTGCAGCCTGTCTTAGCTCCTCTGTTGGTGATGCATCCTCAATAGGAGAGAGATTACTGGGGGGTGTTTTGGACCTTTCTCTGCGTCTCTGTGCCCGTAGCTCCTCTTTATCCCTCTTTGCTTTTCGGGCAGTACTTCGAATCCTCTGTTGCTCTAGATCTCTCATCTGCTCCTGCTCTCTAAGTAGTTCTTCCTCCTCTCTGAGCTCATCCTCCTCAGATGAATCCTCAATAGTGGGCAGCAGTGGCCCATGGGACCGATGTCTAGCCTTCCTCTGCTGCTTTGCCTCCTCTAGTCTTGCCCTACGACTAGGGCTGCTGTCACTGTCATCCTCCATGGACGACACAGATGTGGGGGATGTTCCAGAGGTGTAGCTGGGAGTGGTGGCAGGTAGAGTAGATGAATATTCTCCCTTTGACCGCTCCTCTGGAGAACCAGTCAGACTCTCCATTTCTAGCTCTGGTTCTCGTAGGTCATGCTCAGTGCTCAGCTCCATGTCTCGGTTGTAGCTATTGGTGTTATTCAGCTCAATGGTCTTAAAGCGCCGGAGGCCTCCAGCCATTCCGACATCTTCTTCTTCATTTGCCTTATAAGCAGCCTCTGATGCCTTGGTGTCGTCCTCAAAACTATTAGACTGTTGAGAGAGTCGTCGCCTCTCTTTGTTTAAATCGCCACTGGTTTTATGTGCCTTTTTAGTTTTCTGGGTTCCATAGTCTTCTAATTCTTCTTCATCGGCACTCATCTCCATAATTTGTCTCCGCATGTACTCTTCATCTGTTATGTCTTTATGTGACTTCTTCTGTCTTACTGGCAATGGTGAGAGACCACTTTCACTGCTGTCTTCCACATAATCATGCCGAAGCTTACAACTGAGGTCATCCTCTGATTCATCCCTTGCTGCATCATCCTCAGGACTGTAGTCCCGGTCATGACCTACAGACAGCGAATGTGGCCTGTGCTTCAAGTCGGAAGCAGCCTTTGACTCTAGTAGAGGCTTCATGGAACTCTCTAACTTGGTGATTTCTGAGGGAATGGAAGCACCTCTTTCACTGAGCTTGATTCCTTCTTCCCGGATCTGGCCTATAATTTCCCCTTGAGAGCTGGAGATTCCATCTGAAGAGTATCCAGTGTCACTTAAACTCTGTGAGCTTGATTTGTTGTAATCCTAAGAGAAAGAGAAAGAAGATGAGAGAGGTCAGAAACAAAAGAGGCATACTTTTTTTTTTCAAAATTAACTCATGGAAAGGTCTATTACAAGCTTCAGTGCACATCTTGTATCCCACTATTTCATCCAGCTCATCAGCATTGACATTATTATGAGCATTTTTAGATAATTGGGAGTAAAATTGATTTACTACACCTTATAAAGATGAAATAGTCTCTAATAGTAAGATATTAGAGAAAATTTATATTAGAAATTGCAAACCATTAATCAAACAACCAGATATAGTAACCCTTGAGACTAAAATCAACCCAAATATTTACTGTGTATTGCCTTTTGTTTGTAGAAGTTGAGCAAATTTGACTTTGCTGACTAATTTAATTGCAAATGTAGGAAAAGCAAAACAGAATATTGTTGTTAATTCTAGATCAGTTTTTATTTTAACTTTTTGTGACTTTTTGCATGTTATTACAGCTATTCACTAAATTCTGTTGATATGGGTTGAGTTTGCCTTTCGGAGTTATGTACACACAGATGGATAAATACACTGACACAGAGTGAATATAACAGACAGTTGAACATACAAACATCAAAAGGACAAATGTTTTTTGGTTACATGCTTGATTGTCATCTTTGACGCATTCTCCATTGCATTCTTCGAACCGCTGAAGAATAACGAACATGCTTAGAATGCTTAAAACATCATCACGAAGTGTCACATTGAACAAAAAGCTTGCGTTCGTTACAGTTTTTTTTAAAAAAGGTGTACGAAACGAGGCAAGGAAATGGAAGAGCGGGCTGACGATAAGGAATGGCCACTGAAATGATGATGAGAAGGATGATGATGATGACTGATGATGATGACAATGATGATCATAATGATGACACCGCTAAAGATGGCAATGGTAACAACATAATAATAATGAAGAAATCTCCTGTTATAGGAAATCCTTTTACTAAAACCATGACAACATTATGAAGAAACAGATGTACAGAAAAATAACAGTTATTACAAAAGTAATAACAGCACAAAGTGACGAAAACTAGTGACTAACTTAAAAAGTGCTGAGGATTAACAATAAGACAATTTAATAAAAATGATAATGGTAAAGTGATGGAACTGATGATCATGAAAAAGGAAAAGAAGAAAAATAAGTAGTGCTTGGATGAGCATAATAATTAAAAACTGAGAATAACATGATGTTTCTGAGAAATGGTTACAATTATTTTAATGGAGCAAAATAAATCAAAATGGTGAATCGAGTAACAGGTGAAGGCGAAGAAGTTGCAGGTAGCTCACTTCATGGTGTCTTGACTTCTGCGCATCTTCAGCTATCTTCATGTCTTTTGGAGAAGTGACAGTCTCTGACAGTGCCTTCTTCGGTGAGGCTTTGACGTCTTCTTTTAGAGATTTAGATGCGACTTTAGTCTTCTCCTGGCTTTGCGGTTGTTTACGCACCTGGTTGTTACCTGTTGGTTTAGACTGAGTGGGTGCTGTTTTTGAAGGGGTGGAAGAGGCCTTGCCATGGTTGGGTGCAGCTTTACCAGGGGTAGATGAAGTCTTGGGACCAGAAGGATGAGAAGGGCCCTTAGTCTGAGCAGAGGGCTGAGCAGATGCCTTTGTCTGAGTCGGCCCTTTGGCCTGGCTTGGGCCCTTCATTTGGCTAGCAGGCTGTGTAGGGCCCTTACTTTGAACATGTGATTGACTAGGACCTTTAACTTGACCAGGTGCCTTACTCTGAGATGGGGGTTGTGTTGAACCCTTAGCTTGGGGAGGTGGCTGAGTTTGACACTTGGCTTGAGGAATGGGTTGTGCAGAACCCTTGGTTTGAGAGGAAGTTTGGCTGACCCCCTTCGCTTGGGGGACAGGCCCAGCCTGTTTCACATTAGAGAGAGGGCCACTTACTTGGGGACCCGCTGGTTTCTGTTGCTGATGAGGACCTGGGGCCCTAGGCCCTGAAAGTTGGTTTGGCCCTTTCTGCTGAGGTGGTTGTTGACTGGCTGGAGCAGCTGGCCGGGGGGATCCCATGGGCTGCGCAGCAGGAGCTGGAATATCTCCCAAGCTTCCTGACAGGGCCCTCTGTGTCTGGCAGTTCAAGCATAGCCATTCTTTCTTCTGCAAAACAAGGAGAAAGAAAACAGGAATCAGCAATGCTGTGATAGATAATCAGACAAAACACCATGGTGTCTTGCAATAGACTCCGGTTTGCTCGTGTACATAAATAATAAACTAAAATTTCTCAAAACAATGATCTGAACTCCATCTGGTGTCAGCATTAAGCAAATAAAGACAAACTGTTTCAACAGTTTTCAGACTAAATACACAAATTATGATCAACACCTGTGTTCAGATTGACATTTACATTGTGTCAACACATTACTTAAGTGTTACTCATGATGATTGATGGGTACAAGAATATAAATATGTCTGTTAGCTGGATAAATTAAATCAAAATGTTGTTGCTTCATAAATGGTCACGGAGTGCCAAGTACTCAGTATAGCAAGTCTGAACAACTGAATATTTGAAAGCCTGTCCAAACAAGGCCTTTCATCTCTTTAAGAAGACTTAATCATTTGACAACATTAAGCACTCTCAAACAGGGTACACAGAAGAAGAGTGCCGTGTGAATACAAATTAACACATCTGTTATTAGACTGAAGGGGCGCAACAGTCGTTAGACCTTTTATGGAGTCAAGAGCAAACCTTCTATCTGCAGGAGCAGGATTCGTCCTTCACAGTAATCCTCACTGAGCTCTACGAGCAGCCATAGTTATGAATTCTGACACTGCTAAAAGTCTTGTTCAAAAGCCATCACAGACAGGATATTAACATAAACAGATTCAATTTCAGGTCAATGCAACAGATCGATAAAACTGCTCAATGGAAAGAAATGGTTATATTGCAGGTTATGAAAGCTGAAAAGAGAGTCGAGGGCACCATGGTTGTAACACAGCCTTTTGTTAATGATAATCATCTGTGCCTCAGGCCTGAGGAGGGAGTGTTCTTGTGTCGCAGACTTGTACAACAAAACAAATAACCTCATAAACACCTCTATTGCTGATTACCATCTGTCCAATAAATCACTTCTTTTATTGTGGTCATACTTCAAAAGCATAAATACAGAAGCTGGAATTTAACAACATGCCCTGTAACAGCTAATAAATAAAAGTAATGCAGGTGTTCAGTGACTGTATCAGAGGACATCTTTACTGCGGCCCAAACAGTCAAGATTCCAGAGAAGGTTGCAAATAAAGAATTTGTTATAAATGTCCTTGTATGTTATACTGCAACTATCAGTACCCACAAAAGTTATAGGGATTCTGAGGCTTTAGTCAAATTTCAGACTTGGGGTGAGCCTAAAGAAGAGTTATCCTACTGAATTACATAAACAACAGAGAAAAGTCAACAGTAAATCGAAGAGAGAGACTGACAGAATAACAATCGTTTAGCCTAGAAGGAACATCCCAACAGCAGAATGGGGACCTTAATCTAACTACCCCAGTAACCAACATTTGACAGACATGTCTCCAGTGATAGGAACTGAGAATAGGTAACAATCTGCCGTCTTTCCCATTACATACTTACCCAGTGCAGAGACATTGATCAGGCCTTGTGTCAGTATGAGGCTGATTATTTGTTCTTTCAGGGCTTTTTGTGTGTCCTTTGTTTGGCTCACTGGCCATGACAATAAAAGGTGGATACACGCTGTCATACAACACTTTTACTATTTGCCCAGTAGAGCTGATTTGTGAACACAAAATAATCTACAAATAATGGTTAGTCACATACTGGTGTGGGTGGTACTAGACAAAGCTACAGCTCACATTTACCAGAGGAGGATGAAAAAGATGATGAGGAGGAGGATGGAAAAAGAGGAAGGAGAAAGTGGTGGCGGAATAATGATGGTGGTGGTGGTGAAGACAATGACCACAAAAGGTATAATTTGTACTATATGTAATTCTATTACTGCATATTGATTAAATAATAGATGTGAATCAATCAAAAGTAAATGGCTGTTTTTATGAGGCAAGCGCAGAAAGCATGTTAAAATGAGCTGTGTTTCTGGTCACTGGAAAAATCGAAGCCTCCGATTTTCTTCACAAAATCTGAAAAAAAAAATTAACAAAAAATAATAAATCTGGGTATTTAGTTAGCTAGATGCTTGACTTTCTCCTCCAGCTGGCATTTGACTACGTCTGTGTGCTGTTTGGTAATGGGGCGGCTCAATGTTCAGACAGTTGGTTTAGTTGTACAAAAACATTTGGCGGATGCTGCTCGAAATGGTGTCGATGAGGGTAGTGAGACTGAGATTCCTCTACTCTTTGACAGATTGGCTTTAAAAGCTACAACCGATCAAGGCCAACCACATAAAGATACACCTTACACAGCTTGTGATGGGTAGAATATCATTCAACACATAACAATGACACTGACACAACAAACATGGAATTTCACAATAACTCAATTAGAGCCATTATGCAACATGCATGATAAATTATGCAACTCCTTCCTTTAGAAATGATGCCATTTGAATCATGAACAGTGTGAAAATATGCAGTTCACCTTGAATAATGCTTCAGTAACTGTAGTGTGGGCAGCTACAACATTTTAAAGCATAAAAGGAGATCAAATAAGAGCTTGGCAAACACTTGGTCAGGTTGAAAACCTTTCAACGACAGCAAAACCCACAGTGGGGGACTGTGAGGTGCTGCCTTACTTAGAGCTTCACCCACTTTATTTCGATAAAGTGACATGTCCAAATACGGTAAGCTGCCAAAGCTAAACATAAAATAACGCACTGAAGACAGACATGGTGGTAACATTTAAAATCTACATGCTATTTTTACTGATGCTATTTTTCCGTACAAGACAGAACCTTTCTTAATGTGCCCAAATCCTACAGGAATCTGTTGTCTCAACTGCGACCACAAAGCGTGGATGGAGCCACTGGCATGCCAAACAGACAGACTTGCTTTGTTTTCATATCTCTCAAGTGCTCTACTGAGAAGCTATATATAAACAGGTGCAGTACTCTCGGAACTAGCCATCTGTGCCGGTTCTTTCACGACAAGCGACTGTGTGTTTGTGGACAGCTAGGACACACTGGGACCGACAATCAACCACTGAAGCTATTCAGCAATACAGTCAGTGAAGACATGCTATGTGTGTGTCCTGTGTGCACACATGAATGCATAAGATTAAAGAATCGACCCATCTTAAATAAATTCAAGCTTCTGAAGTCTCCACTCGCTACCTTCAACTTCCTCCAAACCACATCCAACCATCTTTTCTGGGCATGCTCATAAAAGTAGAATCTAATTAAACACCTAAATCAGATACTAATGAACATTTTTCTATGGTGCAGCTTTCTTCCTGCCATGTTGGCACTGCCAAACTCCCCTCTTTGCTCCTGAATCAGCATAACATCACTGCGTGGGTGAAAAGGAGAGAGGAGCAAGGCCAAACAGGAGCTGGGAGTAGCAAATTATTCATGTGGAGTGCTTTAGCTTGTACATCACTGAGTGATGTGGGCTGTGCTTCCCACCTCTACCCACACTGTTTGGAGAAAATCAGGTCCGCATAAAAGAATGAGCTTCTGCGCTTCTGAGACAGTCCTTTAAGCTGTAAAAACGGAGCAACCAATTCACTGAGGCAATCTCCAACAGCTCAATACATACAAATTAAAGCATAGCCAAAACTACAAAAGAAACAACTAATTAAACATGTGCTTTAAGCAAGAAGGAATTAATTTTGAAAATATTTTTTGTTACTCTAACCACAAAGAACGTGGCATTGCTATGTATTGCAGTTCTTTTTATTATTATTATTATTATTCATTGGACCTCTCACTTTTGGAAGAAGGGAGGTTCTACAACTGTGCCAAACTACTGTGTGTGTGCCACAGTAGTATGGCAGCAGGCTCAATTTGTTAGTGGGATCATCCTGTTAGTGAATTGGTAACCTCATTATATGGCAGGAGGTTAACTTGTCTGCTCAGTGGAGTGCGTACTTAACATTGGCTCTGATCTGTAATTCAGATGCAGCTGACGAGACGACACACTGATTGTAGTCTACCAATTACATTTAAAGCGTTTATTGTTTATTTGTTTGTGTCGACTGCAACGTGTAATGTGTCAACAAGTGATTTTCAGCATCTGGACAGAGTGCATGTTTTTGACAAACACGAGGGTTGAACCTGCATCCTTCTAACATTTTCCACTTGGTTGCTCACACCAGTGGGTTTACTACATTTCTTGTCAAAATTTCAATTTGACAAAATGTATTCTTTTTCTTTTCTCTTTTGAGAGAAAAACTTAGTGGTTATAATATAAGAAAATAACTTCACTGATTCACAAATCCTAGTACTTTAAATCTAAATACACATTTACAAATCTGAGTGGACACAATCACACATACTGAGATCCATTTTTAACAATCTTCTACACAAACTTTTGAATAACACTGCTATAAAAATAATGTGGTCTGTTTATTCAGTGCCTCCCACACGTAGACTTTACTTGGTATATTAACGGCTGCCAAAGTATATCTGGCCACCCATTTCTGAGAAAGACACCATCCGTGATCGTTTTGCATGTGCTTTCCTTAAATGCTGTATGTTGAGCTCTCTTGGCCCTGAAGAAAAACAACAACAGCCCTATTTCACTGTTGCACATGTCGTTAACAGATATTACATCATGGACCCAGAGAATTCTCTTAAGCATTACTATTGTGTGTGCAAAGTTTCAATTCTACTGTAGTACAGCTGAAGCAAAACAGTTTGGTGTGTTTGACACGCAAGTAAATCTAACTTCTGTTTATGCATGTACAGAGAGAACAGTTAGTGAGTGAACCTGACTCTGTCCTGAGAGACAAAGGTGGATACAGTGAATATGGGCAGTGTAGTAATGCTCCAGCTCACAGCCGGAAAAGTTGCCCTTTCACTGTCAAAATAATGAGAGATTGAACACTGCAGGTTACCACAAGGAAAAGGTCAGAAAGATTGATCCCATTCTCATAGATTGATCCCACTTGCACATGCGCTTGCTGAGACATTACAGCCCTGATCACTCACACAAAGTGTGTCTGCAACCTGAGTGTGTGCATCCAAGTTTGTGTATGTTTGACTGCATAATGCATCTGTTGGGAATACATTTATCAAGTGGTGAAGGGAAGCATATTAATTATCCAAACGGAAAACCTCTAATGACAAAATGACAACAAAGGCTTAAAACAGGTATGTGTATGACAAACTACAAGCACTAAGGAATGCGCTATGCTTAATTAAATACCAACTATGTTTACTGTCTCTCTCATAATTGTTCAAATGAAAGACAAAAAACAAACACTCAAAAGCAGTAGAAGAACTCCGGGGCATAGAATGTGTTCTTGAAGTTGTAAAAAAAACAACTACAAAGTACAAGAAGGAATCTGACTTCAGGCCAACTTGCACAGAAAAGGAGAAAATAAAACTGCAACAATCTGCAGAAGGGTCTTCCAGATTGTAGTCCCAAAGGAGGAATTCAAACTACCACAATTGTTTGCTTTCTTCCACAAGAATTTCAAAGACATCATAATTATATAAACATAAAAAATAGCCAGAAATCAATAAAATCTTTTGAATGTGGATACAATAAGAGCTACTTGGGGGCAGAAGAAGCATGCTCAGCAGTGGCATGAAGTTTTGGGGTAACTCGGCAAAAGTGTCTGCAAACGGTTGCCTTTTTACTGTACACATCGTGCAGATCATCTAGAGTGGTGTTTCTGTTTACCTGGTGAATGAAAGTCCAACCTCCTGTCCTTTTAGCCCTGTTTTGGTCTCCACCAACTATTGAATGAAAATATACCTTTGCCTGCTAAGTGATCCACTGAATTCACCATCTAGTTACTAAGTTTGCCTCAGCACTGAGCAAAACAGTAAAGTGTTCTTTTGTTTTTTATTTTGCAGAAAATAGCTCCCAGCTGCCACCCAAAAACAACACTGATGGAAGCAGCAAGAGTGAAACAAAACAGCAAAGTTGTGTCCTTTGAGCTAGCAAGCTATAAAGTTCTATATGGCTGAAAGGAACTGCAGAGTCAGGTGTTAAATCTCTGTAGACTCATCAACATGAGTGACCTCCTTCAATTTTTAGCTTTTTCTTTGTTCATCACGCTGGTGGATCCAATGTGAAAAGCAATTCCACTGTTTTCTGAGACAGCACAGTGTAGATTAGCATGTTGTTTCACACATTTAAATGTATTTTCATTTCTTACGTTTGAAACATGCTAAAATAGCGCTAACTTTACTTTTGCATACAACTCCCAGTTCACTAGTGATTGCACCCTCTAGCTGAAATACACCGGTTCACAGTCTTTTCTTTTGACAGTGAAAGCTTGCATAAAAAGAGCTAAATATTGGAAAATGTTCTCTTCAAGGTGAGGCAGCAAGATCAGTTGCCTATGATTAAGCTACTGCACTTAGATTGAGCAAAACCTAAGGAGCTGCTGTTTATTTTTTCCTTCTTGACTATATGTTTGTATTATTTCTGCTTTACTGTATTTTATTTATTGAACTGACTATGTGTTTGCCGGTTCACTGCATGGAAGCAGCCAGAGCAAAAGTGTTTCATTGCGCTGGGCTTCTCAAATTACTGTAACAGCATTACACTTGAACGCTTCAGTTAGACTCTGTGACATATCTGAAAAATACTATGACATTGTCCAGCAGCTCAGAATCCTGGTCACAAATCACAGACATCCTCTTTGCAATCATGAAATAGAGTCAAAAATGCACAAAAGTAACATAGTCGACCTACACAGCCAAACTGCTGGTGAGATAAGATACTATGGAAAGCTTTAACACTTCCTACCCATGGAGGGAGCCAGAGAGTGCACAATTTCATGGAGATATGGGGCCCTGTGGGAGCGTACACACCCACATAACAGAACTGAAAAACAAACAGTGCACTTACAAAGTCAGATTCAAGCTTCCCTCTAAATATTGCATTTAGAGTAGGCTGGATATTTAACACCAACCTATCATAATTTCACCTGATCTCTTGTTCTCTGCACAGCATGCATACCCCTGCCCCACTTTACTTCTGATAAACACACACATACACATCAGTATATTTGGATATGGCGCTCAAATAAGTGTATGAACACATGTGCCAGCAGTACTGCGAGCAATCTACACAAACTCAGTCCTCCCCTCTTACTGTCAGTCCACTCGCAGCAAGAGTCCATCCCCCACATAGTTTGTCCGCCAGGAATCAGACCACAAGCTGCGAGCAAGAAATGTCAGCTGTCATTAAATGCAATCACATACTTCACTGTGGTATGATATAGTAGGTGCTCATTGTTATGAGGGGAAACAAAGGTCCTTTCCCTCGTTTGAAGTAATCTTTCATTGACAGAACTCAAAAAATTCACTGATAAATTGTTTTGCCTGCTGTGGCTGGGCATTTGATGTGTGTAAGAGACAAAAAATAATAATTTTCATGCCATGATGAAAGGAAAATTGAGGCAATGTCATAAAAAGATGCAAACTTTCTGCTGAAAAAGTGAGGAGCTGGAAGCACAACAGCTATGCATGGCAACACAGTCACGCATCATTTGTAATCTTCTCCCCCAATTATTATTTCTAAATGTCAGACTGTGTTTCTTCTCCTTTTTATTGTAGATTCGCAGCACTTCAACAACGGCTTACACATCTTTCAAAATCAAAACAGCCTTGGTCATTACCTGAATATAAAATATTTCTGACAACTCACAGCAGAGGCAGCAGCCACGTCAACCTTCGAAGTAACAACGTAGTGAAATTCAGAGGGTCACCATGTAACTACAAAGGCAGAAATCATCATAATACTCCTTCAAGTTCTGAGTCTCACAGAGATTAATGAGGCATGCGACAGAGGAGGTCATAATTAATTCGTAACAAGTGAAGGTCAGGGGAGCAGAGGGTCAGCGTGAATTATTAACTAGCACGTGCACAGGGGCACGCTGCCAAGCAGGTGTGAACAGGGTGAGCTTAAGGTGAGTGGGGAAATATGTCGCTCACACTTTATGCGGCCCAGATGTGTTGACATATAATCATGTTTAATACTAGTAAAGGAGCTATAAACCCCTTTACAACTGCATGTAGAGCACTGACATGCACAAGCGCAACAAGAGCCTCAAATTTTACATTCAGTTGAGCTAAATTCCACACCAAATAATCACACTCTGTCTTCAGTGCACTGGCATTCAGAATAAAAATGAAAGATAAGCAGGACTGGTAATTCTATTAGAGGCCTACTACAGTCCTTCATATCCATTTCTTTTGTTCCCAGTCTGAATGAACAGTATTTTAAGACTACTAAGTGTGCAGTGGGAAGCGTGACCGAGCACATGTTCCAGCAGGGTGCCAGGCTGTGCCAAGCCATGCCACGCCTGTGACAGGTCAGTAAGAGTCAGCAGGTATATAGGTCAATCCCCTGGGACTCCTTCAATGGGGACACGTGGCGAGGCCTGTGGATTAGAGAGGAAATGAAGGATCATCCACTGAGCAAGCAGGACTCAACTATAGCCACAGCCACTCGTACAGAGTCCAACACAGTGCGTTCACGATGACTTTTCAAAATATAGTTAAATGATTATGACAAGTGGTTTCGCAGGGCCAAACACAGAGTATTTACACACTGTGTTGTTCTGAATGAATGCAAGTTCTTCTGCCTCAGGGTCATTGGTTTTCAATAACAGTTATTGATAGCCCAACCTACAGGTAGACAAGTCAATTTTCTCAGTAGCTGCTGGGGCTACTTTTATTAGAATATTACCAAACAAGTCTGAGGAAGTCACATTGGAAGCTGTAGTAAATAACTATTTAGATTGATGAATGATACAATTCTACAAGAAGACGAATGTCCGTGTAATATATATAACAGATAACTTAGTGTAATTGTTCATAACTTAGGTTCTGCAAGCAGGTTCTATATGTAGAACAGAAATTTAAGTTGAATTTACTGAAAAGCCAACTGTTTGTAAATGTCAATACACAAGCAGCTGTGCATCACAGTTCAACTGAAACCACAGATTAAATTCACTACTGTGTAACCTTGCATAGATACTGGAAAAGCATTAAAAACAGCTCAGCTGCTGAACATGTTATTATTTTCGTAGCTGTGTGTTACTGTACTCAGATATAGCAGTGATTTGGGCTGAATGCTAGCATGGGCAAACTAACATGACCTGAATGACAGTGCAACCAAGCTGATTGGAGGTATAATATTTCGTGTTTTGCTATCTTAGTTCTGCTTGCTAACATCTGCTAATTACAGATGTCATTACCATTACATCACAAACCAGATCATAGGACAGACTGAGCATTTTATCTGATGTTGGCACGAGAAAGAAGGCGCAGAATCACCAAAGTGATTTGGATTCATCCTCTGGGAACCATGGAAGCCTAGTTAAAGCTAAGCAATTTTTAAAAAAATGTAAAAAGTAGACAAGCAGGTCTTTAAAGCTAACCCTATTCTTTACTTGGTAATTGTATGACTGATGTTACAAACAAGCACGTTATCAGGGTGTTTACAGGAGAAGATGAAGGTTTTCTAACACAATGGTCGACTGCACATGGAAGAACGTTTTGTGTGAAGGACTCTGTGTTGCTGCAGGACAACAGTGTGTCATCTGCCATTAAGTGTGTGTGTCTCTACCATCCCTCCAGGGACAGAGAAGCACTGGGTCAGGTCATGTTTCCTGCTCTTTATTTACATGTTCTGTCTGTTTCTATTTGTTTCAACAGCAGCAACAGGTGCTATATTTTCACGCAGTGACATGAAGGCTGATCGAATTGGTGAAACCGTCTTTCCTCAATAGGGGTCTCTCAATGCATTTACAAGACAGTGTAACCAAGACTCTAAGGGACACCACGTGGTTGTTGTGTCTGAAGCATATTTCTAACTTCAAGGCTATTACTTGCAGTGAGTCAGACACTGGTGAATGATACTTCTACCCTTTTGGCTATATCTTTTGTAAATAAAGCTGACAATACCAGGCTTCATATCCCCCTAATGCCAGTTATCCACAGTTGATCACATGTGTCATATTTCAGGATTTCTACTCGCTAATTAGACTATACCACAGCACAGACACAGCATGAACTAAGATTAAAGATAACCTCCTCATGGCAGCTGACTGTGGTGATTTTTCAGTCCTGCTCCTCTTTGATCTGACAGCACAATGTCATTGTGTTGTTTTGGTATGAAAAGTGTAGCGCTAAATCTGCTTCGGCCCTATGCGAGTTATCAAATATTTACTGTTGTCTTAGGTAAAGGCTGCTTTGAATCATTATCTCTTACCCACAGCAGTCAGTTTTAGGACCACTACGTTTTTTTCCCTGTTTATATACTCCCCTTGAGCCGAATCATTCACCACCATAAACTCTCTCTCCATTCCTATGCTGATGATACACAGATCTGCCTCTCACTTAAAACATCAAACCCTTGTTTAGTTCCTCTCCTGACACTGCAGCTCGAGATGGGTTACAATTTATTATAGCTTATTTAGGACAAGATGGATATTCTTTAATTTCTTCCCTTTAAAGAAAAACTGGTTCTTCAGGTTGAACTTGGAGGCTTATTTTAGGCCTCGGACTTAACTTGCAGTGGAGAGATGAGAGTAATTGTCAAGTCTTAATGTTTTCCGCTTAGGAATATGGCAAAAAAATTAAGACCATTCCTTTCCCAGGCTGAGCTAGCAAAGGTGTCACTTCTAGATCACTGCAACATTTTAAACTCTTTGTTCTACTCAGCCATTATAGCCTGCAACCCTTATAGTCTGGACTGAATGGAGGTACATGGCTGCTTCTGCTGCTTCTTGTGAACACGTACCAACCAATTACTAATATTTTTTCCTCTACTGATTCCCAGTGATTTGTATAACTGATTTTAAAATGTTATGGTAATCTCTTTTTCCATTTTTATTTATTGGGTGACTCTGATTCACATTTAGTATTCTGTGAAAGGTCCTGGTGATGCTCTTCCCGGCCTTTGTGCCACTTTGTTTTTAGCAAGTAAATTGCAGCTCAGTCAGGACTTCATTGGGTTCTAAGCTGTCCTCTTTTTTCACCACGCACTCATCTTTCCATCATATTTATAGTGTCTGATTTTTGTTTCTTTGCAGAACTACAACTACAGATCTACAGAACTTTGTTCCACGACTCGTCCAGTTTTTGCAGCCAGGCCTCTGTGTTTGAGGCTTATAACTTCTCTTTATGGAGCCTTCTTTTGATCATTCGGCATTGACATGTGTGCAGTCATTAAGGAGTTTTTTTTCACTGCAGAAATAATCCCCTGCACATCCATAAGACTTTTGCTCCTCGGGTGTCCAGTTTTTCTGTATACACTTGCTTTTTTTGAATGTGCCAAACTCTTGATTTTGCCAAGCCAACTGCCTTTTGGTGTGCATCATTTAGCAGTTCAATTACTTTTAAACCCGTTGAATTTTGGCTCTATGTTTCAAAACAACTATATTTGACACAGAGTTCTTTCAATACTGACGTACACACAGCTAAATTAAAGTGAAGACTTGGCACTTTAATATAAACTAGCATCCTTTTTGTTGTTGAAAGTGCTGGAGCACAGAGCCTGAAGAATAGAAAAAAAGGTCTAACTGTCCAAACACGTATGGCCTGATCTGAATATAATACAAGGTAGGGGGGAGGTAAATGGAATACTATTTCTATAAAAAGCATGTACAGTAATAATCCTAATCCATCGCCTCCACTGCAGCTAAATATAACTGAATCATTAGGGGAGATTCTGTGGATTCAACTCTTTCATCCCTCAAAGAAGTAAAATCTTTCCTAGAGGACAAGAACAATCCAATATCCCTCCGCATACACTTGAGGACTTGTAAGACAGCATTCAAAGGACGACTGAAGCTTTTCTGAAAGCAAAGGGTGGTATTTGACTGTTTCCTGTTTTTTTTTTTTGTTAAGCCTTTTAGCCCAGCTCTGCTAATTTGCCTTGAGAATATTCAAGATGAATTGCAGAGTTTATCCCCCTGCAATCTTGCTTTAAAAGCACCCAGAGTGACAGCACGCAGCTCAGCCTGGTTTAGCGAATGCACTTTTCTCTGTGGTCAAACTGCCTAATGCAGTCAGTATAATAAAAAAGTCTTTGATGTGTCTTATTTTCACCTTCCTACACTACCTACCCCCTTGATTGCGCAGTTATATTCCCTGACTCATTCACCGTTCTCCACCTTTGCAGGTTTTAATCAGCATACAGACTTAATGTCAGCGAGATAATAGGACACAGAATTGCTGTGTGGCTGAATGAGATTAAGTCAGGCGCGTGTACTAGTTGATAACAGTAAAGTCTATCTGCAGTATCAGACAGAGGAAGGGTGATGCCATGAAGATTAAAGAGTCAGATGTGCATTTTGCATAACTCCTCCAAGGCAAAAACAGAATAAAGGCAGTGACAAACACAAAAGTCAGAGCTCTAAAGATACATCTGTTTTCCAGAATGTTAATAAAGCTGCAGCCAAACAAACCTATTTTACACTGTGGTTGGCAGCCAAGCCCAAACAAGTCATGTGTCTCATCTTGTCACATATGTCTGTCCCCGGGACAAGTTAATCAGGCTGTCTTCTCGGCCCTGTTTTATTTTAGATGAGTTTCTAGTACTCCTGCCAGGCAAAGCTACAGCTAGCAGCCAAGCACATAAAATCCATGTAGCTCACGTTAGACTTTCAGGCAAGTTACTCAAGCTGTAACCCATCACCAGAATATGAGATGACAAGAAAGCAAGATGACAATTTCAATGGAAAAAGTCCTGCAAAAAAATATATATGTCTGCTAATTCTACAGGAAAGTTAATGGACAGGCTGCTTATTGCAGCCGTCCCATGTGTACATGCACATATTTAATTTAATTAGCAAGTTTGTAAGCAGTCTGAAGAAGTATCAATCAAAAACGTACCTACAAACTAAATAGAAATAATCTGACACAGTTCAAGAAAGAAATGTCTGAATGTACACTTAAAAATGAAGACTTGATAATGTGTGATCCACATTAACAGGAGATTAAACTGGCTTACATAAGATTAATAGGATAAGAAGATAAGAAACCCTAAGTAAGTTGACATATGTAAGAAAAAGTCCTAATGGAGGGTTCATATATGCATATGACAGCTACAGCTAAGTCTTGTCCTGTACGTTGTCTGAAAATAACTAGTTAATTTAATTTGACTCAAAATAGAAACTGGACCATACAGAGAAGAGTTTTTCTGCTGATCATACAGGACTCATATGAGGGATATTTATGACATTTAAGGGGCGGTCCATATGAAATACAGCATATTTCATTTACTTGGGTTTGTATGAAAAAGGCCCATCCTGTGATAAATTGTGAGTCGTTTTTAACGAGACATACAGTAGCAAAGATCTAAATTCATCCAGTAGATTATTCAGATGTCTCTGTGGCATCTTGAGAGGTTTGTCATTACCTGGCATCAGCTTGAGAACTTTCCAAAAAAAAAAAACAGTACAATACGATAGAAAATCCTGTATGTGTTGGTTTGTGAAATAAGTGCTTGGGTACTTAAAATAGTGACCATGAGCATTAATCTGTGCTGTCAGTGCAGCTCCAGTGTCTTCGCTAGTGGAAAGACCATCTTTCTCGTTGAGTTTAATGGTCCTCATGCTGCTTTTACTATTGTTGTTATTGTTGTCAGGTCTCTGCTCATGCTAGCAGCTCAGACCCTCGTTAACTGATCTGATCATCACCAGAGCTGCTCGACAGCTGCAGCACTGAGAAGATTAGCAAGGGGTTAAATGTAATATCTGAGCGATCAGTGAGCTTTATCTCTTTCATTTTGTCTCGCAATCTCCTGCTCCCTTTCATTATAGCTCCCCCTCGCTCTGTCTGACTGTGTTTTTGTGTTCCCCTGACACACAACCACACTTCTCCGTTCTAAAATTTCACATTAGTGTCGCCAGCCTTTTAGCATTTGCAGCCTCTAAGCATAGAGCACATTCAACTAACCCCTTTCTTCTTTCCTAATGCCAGCATTAGGGAGTAGTCGCATGCCTGAGGTGCTGCAGGGAAGAGAGAGCGAGGCGAATGAAGTGATGTGTTGAGACAGGAGGGCCCAGTAGCAGCGGTGGGAGGACTGCACTGGCCCACCTCTGTGAGTCTGAGAGTGAGGATAGACACGGCGCTGCCAGGGGCCCCTGGAGCATCGCAAAAGCTCGTTAGCATAGCCACCAGGCCTTGAAGATGATGAGTTCTGAAGAGGTGATTAAGCCAATGCAGAGGTTCCTTGTAGGCTTCAAAGCACATTTGCTTACAAGGTAGGAGAGAAAGGGCATTTTGAAGAAGGAACTGCAACAAGACTAAAGGGGGTAATTCAGGTTCAGTATGGTCACTGTGCTCCTCAGATAGTCATTCATCAAAAGAGCTGTTGCAGCTACTGGTGCAGGCAGGGCTTGGAGCAGGTCGAGGTTGACCTGAAAGACATCTCGTGAAAAATGATTGTGGCACACTGAAATGAAGCTGAACAAGGTGCATACAACGCAATCCAGTGTCAAAAAGTGCTACATATGGTAGCTTTTCCCCTCATCCTTTTCGATTTCCTGTCACTTGTCTTTAGAATCTAGCAAAACAGTGTTGGCAAAAAAAATTATCAAAAATCTTGAGAAGCACAAACTTGAAGGTGAAAGCTATTCTGGATGTCTCAGCATATCTGTGATATACAGAAGTTTAGACAAAGTGTATGCAACTCAGTCCGAGACCGGAGTCTGGTGCCAAACGCAAAGGTCCCAGAGATGAGAGTGAGTGGCATTTAAGCCTCCAAACCAACCAGCCATCTGTGCTTGGTGCCACATAATCTCAACATGAAGCAGAAGTCCTCTTCCTGTCAAACTGTAGCACAGTCACATGCTGAATGTTATCACTGGATATGCTGTACTCTACTTAGGATGTACCAGCTTATTAGTAATACAGCTTTTGGGTACAAAGAAATGGTATATTTTTGCACTCTCTTTGGCGCTAATATACTTATCAGAAAAAGTCAAAATGGAATTGTCTCAGTTTAATTATCCAACAAGGCTTACTATTCTCAGATGGCACTTATTTATGTGGGTGGATCTTAACAATGGTGTGTTGGGGTTAAGCACTGTACTCAAGGGGATCACTACACTCCCTCAACATGGATTAGCAACACTCTCAACTAGCTCCTTCTGTGAGGCCCCCCCACACACAGAAACACACAGAAACACACGACTCGCTGTCTCTTTCTGTTTGTGTCTGTATCACCTCTTATAAATACCCTGTCTTACTATGTGCAGAGGTTTTAAGACGCTTGAACTGCTGTCACGGTTAAATCACCACAACGCTGACTAAATCAGGAGCACTCAGCACCCATGTTGCAATGTCAACTGCAAGCGATTCAGTCACAAGTAATTGGCAATTCGATCAATGTGTCAACTGCAAGCAGCCCCCGACTAAGGCATGTAGACAGGAGGAAGAGGAATGCACACAGAGGGAGAAGATCAGTGAATCGTGCACAGAGATGGAAGGTGCATGCATGGATCCATACTGAACTGGAACAAGAAGGAAGAGAGCAAAACGACCATTGAGTCACATTAAAGAATGATGTGTCGAGGGGAAGATTTCATGTATCTGGCACATTACGTGAACTTGTACAATATCGGTGAAATACAACACATTTGAGACGGAGCTGTGAAACTAAGGTACAAGGCCAACAATCGAATATTTTATAAGGATCTATTCCTACTTTTGACTTATGACAGCTTTACTGTTCACCAATTCATGACATTTGAAATAACAGAACAGGAGGACAAAGTACAATAATGTGTCTGTGTGCAACCATCTGAGTGGGTATGTGTGTGTTTCCAGGGCCACAAATGTTAAATGTGTTGTTTTAAAGAAGTACCAGATGCTACCATTAGCTCTTTAAATGTTAGTTGGAGTGGTGAATGATGAAATCTCCAGAACAGACAATTCATTGTGTGTAATTATAAATATACCTTTGTTGTCTTTGTGAACTACAGATAAAAGTATTTTGAGTCTTTTTCTAATTATTTCTTTAAAAAATCCAGCAACTTACTGTATGTAATATATTGGTCCTTAGTACAGTGTTTCAGTGGGTATGAATATATGCATGCAGGCCTACGTAACATTTCGAGGATGCATGTGGACCGGTGAATGTTAATGGTTTTGCCACTACCATTTTGTGTACTGGTTAATGTAGGCAGCATAAAGGAATATGGAAATATTAAAAGGTGGTAAGCAGCTGATTGAAGCCGGGTGGGTGTTTGAATCTGTGATGGTGTAGCACCATCACTTTGGGAGCAGCCAGGCTGAGCGCGGCAGGCTTGGATGCCTGATGCCGCCAGCCATCTGGCTTTGGATGAGACTCCTGAGGGAGACACAGGCTGGTGCCAACCTTCAGAAAACATTTCCAGCATGTTTGAGAATGAGAATGACATGTTCATCTATACTGTGGCTCTGTGTGAGAGCGGCAACTGTGTTCCTGCAGAGTTCTGACACATTCACAAATACTACATGTTCTACATATGTTCACTGTATGCCGGCTGTGACTTCAAGAGTACCTCGGTCTCGAGCTATTCTGTAGTCCGGAATGGAAAAATAGTGTTTAAGGTCAATCACTCTTATAATTTAAGATATTCATGTTATCATGTCCAGCTCTCAGTAGTGGCTGAATCAACCTCAACCCCGACTTCTACGAAGAAATGTCGTAAAATCTGACATCGTTTTTGAAGAGTAAATGCCTTTTCTGCAATTTCATTATCAGCTCATGTGTGAACAGCACAGTTTACTGCATCGTGTATTCAAGGCCCACAAAAATGAGCCAATATACCACACAGTTTCTGCAGACGGTGTTACAGACTGTTAAAATGCCTTTCTTTGCACAGTTTCTAACTGTTATTACTTTGCCACAGCTGTGCATATTACAGACGGAGCCTGTGAGAGCACTCTAGGGTGTGAGTGTATATATAGCGTCCTGTGGGCATGTATGGCTTTGTCATATATTGCACAATACAGATAGAATGGAAAATAATGAGTCATTGACTAGAAAATATGCTGATGTCAAAAAGTTATTTAAATGATGACCTTTTTGCAGCTCTTTATTGTTTCTACCAGACCAAACTATGGTGACCAGAGAGGAGATCCAGAGTAGACCACAGCTGAACTTTACTTTGCTGACACATCAGCAGTGTATGCTAATATTAAACTTGAGTTTGTTTCATCCACCTTATATTCTAGAAGATGAGAGAGCCTTATTAAGTAGCTGAAAAGGCATGCTGAGACTGAACAGACAAGAATAAATGAAGAAATTAATCTGTTATGAGCTGCCAGAGGTGTTGAAGTTTGTATTAAGCAGACTTAAAGTCCCTCTCCAGTCACTGATTAAACCTCTAAAAATTCATCTCAGCGTATCAAAGTTACATATTAGGAAGTTTTGCCATGAAAATAATTCCTTCTTGCCTTAAAAGGTATAGAGGTACCTCTACACTGTTGCTTTCTCTAGAATGTGAAGATCTATGAAGTCTCTGTCTCTCACTCCGTGCATCCCTTCCAATTCACTACAGCTCGAGCACACCTGTTCAAACACTGTAAAACTACTTCATGCTGCACAATGAGATGTAATCTAGAAGTAATTCTGCCATTCGAGTAAGAACAGCAGAAGAATGATGATACAGAAAGCTCCAGCTTTGGGTTCTTACATCTGTTACATACGAAACCCTAGAAGTCTGAATCTGTGTTTTTAGACTATTATTTGTGCACTGCAGTTTCAAGGTGGAAACACTCAGTCATGACGTTGACTGCTTGGAAAAACACCATATGGATATATTAACAAGGGGAAAAAATATTTTCATCTTTCAGGGTAACACTGATATGAGACATTGAAAAGAGGAGGCCCAAATCCTCTCACCTCCAAGAAGCTGGCCAATCACACCATGACAGGTCTTCCAGCATATAAAAAAAACACCATATGGACATGCTAACAAGGTAGAAAACTAGATTTTCGCCAGAAAGGATCTTTAATATATGTCATGGAAGAGTAACTACAATTTTTGTTTGTTTGTGCACAGTATTTTCTTGCCTAATAAATCATATGTAAACCTTACATTTACACAACACAACCTGCTCCCGCTCCCCAGTTAAACTAATAGCCTAATACAGACACATGCGCCTGCTCGTATGCATGTCTTCCCTCACACACATGCATGAACGTATACGCCGACATCAACACACAATGACCTTATGTGACACGTGGAATCAAACGCAGCTCTCTCACTGCTCCACACTGCATGAACTATTTATAATGTTCTCCCTCACTGAATTATTGATGAGCTATGTTTTCTGTTTCTCCACACTTTTTCTACAGTTCTATGAGAAATTCAGTCCTTTTACTAACGATCCACTCAGGACCTCGGTCTCGTTATGAACAGTGGGCACACTTCTATATCATAACAACAGACACACAGAGTCAGATCAGGGAACCTGCCCAAGCGTGGGAACGAAAAATTTAGGCATATGGGAAAACTGACAAGGGAAAAATAATGTTACAGAGAGACTGCTGGGAACTGAAACATAATGTAATATGTCAAACACACCTCTACCTGTATTTACAGTCAAGAAAGAGCTAAAGCTTGGCATCTACTCTGCTGTATCTGCTTCACTAAGCTCAAGTAGCTGGTGTTAGCATGAGGAAAGACAGAAAGACAGAGAGATTCAGGAATGAGGATTGACATCTGATTGGGCAGAAGACACTCCAGTGAAAAGATTTTATGTTCTATTTACAACCAAATTCTGGGGAGATGACAATGACACAAGGTTGGTTTCAATCTCCTTGAAAAGTATAATGAGGGAGAAAAAATACCGGAACAAGGACAACTTATTTACTCAGATCCACACATGACTTTCAGCACTAATTGATGTGAAATATTCTGCAACGTTACAAACAGTTGGCTCTCCCTCACTCATTATCTCTGATTCTCACTTTCTTCCTCCTCCTCCCCCTCCTAAATCTTTCACCTCTTTCCTTCCTCTCCTCCTCCGTTCTTCCACTCATTCTCACACAGACATTGGCACTCGCCGTCTCGTCACAGATTAGAAAGTGTCCGACTATTTTTTTTCTTTATATGATACGGCTTAGCCTAATTCGCTCTGAATGAATTATGCATTGTGTCACTAATAACGTGACAGAAAATGTATTTTCATGAATATTTCCAACATTTTTCTGACTTCCACAAGCCACAAAGCATTTTCAAAGTAGACACTGTGAGAGAATATTCTATTATAGGACGTGATGATCTATCGCCAAAGGAGACCGTTTGCATGACATAGTGAGGAGTGTGAACACTTATTAAAACTGTATTTTACAATCTTATATTTCCAATTAACTTAGATTATTTTACTGAGATTTGTTTCCACTTTGTCATATTCTCCTCTTTCAGAATAAAACTCCTTTCCAGACACTGTACTTTGGCCCCTGTTTGTGTTATATTTACATTTGCATGCTTTCTGTTCGTAAATACATTTTCTGAGCAGTCAACATTGAAGGAGGACTTCTAATTAATGTGTAGTTAATTTTGAACTGTTTGACAAAGTGTTATACAGCAAAGATAATGCAAATTTCAAACTATAATATGTTTGAAGAATCAAGCAAAAACAACAAACTTTAAAAGATAAGTCTGGTGATAATGTATGTTTTCCTTACCTACGAATCCCATGAAACAACACCAGCAATGAGTTGATCCTACTTCTTCTAGATATATCTGATTCCCCACTGCCATAGATATTTGTTTTGTCCAGAAGCCATTAAAAACACGAACATAAATGAGCTGCACTGTCGCAATGCGTGACATCTAATGTTCCTTCATTATGATCTATCCAACAAACACCTTCCTTCTATTAAAAAAAAAAACTCACAACAGCAGCGACTCTACAAATAAAAATAGCCAAACTGACAAAAACACTGTTTCATTCTATTAGAATTGTTTGTTTAAAAACTAAAATGCTATAGTGCCCAGATGATTCAGGAAATTATTTAGCCATTTTAAAAAATGAAAGCATACGTTTATGACCTGTTTTGAAATTAACATTTTCCGTGACAACAAATGAGCTTCGGGCTGACAGCCACTCATATGACAGGAGAGGGTAAATGAATGAACTGATGACGTTGGTCTTTGTTCACAATAAGAATAAAATAAATAAAACATCACCAGCCTTATCAGTTGTCACTACCAAATCTATCAGCCACTGAGCACAGATGAAGGTGCACAAAGGACGTGTTAATTCACATCTAGACTGAGATACTGAAGCTGGATGATAGATCACTACAAAAAAAAGACCAGTATATGATGAAATAATGCTCCTACATTAAGGATGCATTGCTTTTTTTCAGGCCAAGTACAAGTTTCTACATGTCGGTTCTTGCCAATATTGAGTACTGATGCAAGTACAAGTAGCAGGATTTCTGCTATAAAAGTGCACTGACGTTGCAGACAGCCCCTGCTACAGCTCGGCTGCTGTCTGAGGGCAGTGTGCAGTTGCTCTGCTTGTAGTATGACTTGCTGGGTAGTAAAATGCACTTCGATCCACTGCACAGTGAAGCTCATGAGAGAGCAGACATTGCTGGTCCAAATATCACTTGCGATGCTGTAAACTGAAACATGTTAAAGTCAGCTGCTGCTGTGCTTTTTCATGAAGTCATGTACGTTTAGTAAAGGATAGCTTATGGTCTGTGACCAGAACTAATTCTATATGTCGTGTTCTCTGGCCCCATCATAGATCAAATGTGCTTATAGTTGATCTGAATGGACACACTGGAAGGCATGGTGAAAAGCCAGGTGTCACAGAGAGGGGGAGGTAGGGAGAAATAGAGAAGAGAGAAAGAAAAGCTACTGGTTAAAACTGCCACAAGCAAGGAACATTTTCAGACACTCTCTGAAAGTCCCTTTCTGGTCATTGATTAAACCTTCAAAAACTCATCTCTAGGTATTAAAATTACTTATTTACTTTTTCTTTTTTCAATGAAAATAGTTCCTTCTTGCCTTGAAATGGCTTAAATGTAACTCTGCACTGCTGCTTCCTCGACAATGTAAACACAACTCTGCTCAAACACTGTAAAACTACTCTACACTACACAAGGGTAAGTTGTAATATTGAAGTAATTCAGCTGTACATGTTTGAAGAAGAAACTGATTCCGAAGACAAATGCTGATGAGAACCAAACCACAATTTGACAGGATTGTTTTCTTGTTATATATGAAACATATGTTATATATGCTAAATATGAAACCCTGAAAGTCTAATTCTTTACTTTCCAGACAAACGCTCAGCTATCGGATCGACTACATATTTCGCCCATCATGTGTCTTCCAGTATGTATAAGGCAACATACAGACATGTTGACAAGTTAATGAAACTTGTTTTTCACCAGAGGTGGGCTTTAAAGGAGACACTGGTAGTGTTGCGCTTAGTGGTACACAAAAAATCCTTCACATAATTGAGTAACATCTGAAAAGAAAATGACAATGCCCAGACCCTCTCATGTCCACCCAGTTGGTCAATAACACCATGAAGTGGGCGTTAAAGCTGCATAAAGCTGCATTCATAAGTTATGGAAAATTTCATATTTTGGATAGCAAAATACTGGAAAAGTGTCACGGAAACTGGAAACAGACCATGAATCCAGCTCCAGACAGATTCTTTGATGTGGTGAGTCCTTGGTATCTCTTGGTCTCCAGAGAGAAGAGAAGGTAGCAAAAGTATTTCTGCAGTTTCCAAACTCAGCACCAGCTAGTCAACATCAGTGTCACTGGTAGAGCTTCTGGTGTTTTTACTGGGTTGTCTCTGAACATTTTCTCTCACTTTTCTAGCTATAAAGTGGGGCGTTGTCCTGCTGCTAGCGTTAGAAAACTCCTTTAACTCTCTTTTGTATTGTGGCTTTATGGCATTATATATAAATATTAGGTGAGCTGTTTTTTACTCTTCCTCTTGACAGTTTGCCAGAGACGAGCCGGCATCCTGCCTTACATTTGTCGTCATTACATAGTTTAAAATAACTCCAAATCACTGACATTTCTCCTCAGTTGCCTATGTTAATATGATGTTTTGCCAAAGTGGTACTGGGTGTGTTGTGTTAGATATCTTTTGCTATTATCAACAGAGTGCATGAACACGGCATCACACATGATTCCGGAATGGGGATCGGTGCATCCCTAACTCACACAGCTTTCTCATCACATCCTTGAAAACAAGGGATAACGATTACAATTATGTCAGCAACAGGCAAAAAAAAAAAGTACAAAGAAAAAGCAGACACAGAGGAACCGAAAAGTTTGGAGAGATTAGGACAGCATGAGGAGGGTGAATGTGCAAAAACAAGCTGTGGAAATCAAGCTGAGCAACCAAGACTCAAAGTACAAAGCCTCACACCATGTCCAAATGGTTCTCACCCACTCTAGAGCGACCCACCTGCCAGCTCACATGGAATGACAACAAAAACTGTTCACAGGTTTGGAAAGAATGGACCTTATGCTAGATTGAGTTGCAGACTCAAGCCAGCAGAGCAGAAACACAACACACCTAATAACTGAGTCTCTCATGAAAACGGCAACAGCAGTCAGAAAGTTTTTGTGGGCTCTCAGCATCTCGGCAGCCAAGCATGAAAGGGACGGCTGACAAACAAATTATCTCTCTGTTTCCATAGCGATCTATGAATGGCCTGTGCTAGTGCCTGTGACAACCAGATGCCTGGGAAGACAAGACTCGCCCATAAAAAGCCAGAGCTCTGCAGCAGGCCTGTTATTACTGCTATCATTCAATTGGACTTGATTTGCATAATTAAACTCTGTTATTGGCTGCCTCTGGAAGCTATTCCAACTCTCTGTTCTTACCAAGTGGATTTCCACCATGACACAAGGAGCACTTAAAAGAAGAATATACCCTCAGCTGACCCCTGGAAGTGACTAATCAATACTAAAATTATCCATTAAATTGAACTTGATTAGGCTCTGTTTCCAGTAGATTGGTAATATATTTTTGTGCCGCTCCAGAACAGTCACTGATGAGGTGAGTCACAGCTTGGACTTCTCTCGGCTAAGTACATGAAAGGCCCTGACAGAGCAGAACAGAGCATGTCCTGACTGAGAAACACTGAGAGAGAAAGGCGGGAGAATAGAAAAGCTCACAGGCTTACATAAAGCATTGTGGGTATAAGCTCAATACAGAAGATGCTGCAGAAAATCTAAATATTAATTAGTCTTCTGCAGAAAATGTCATTGCCTTAAACATTTTTGAAACAATGCTTAGAATTCCTAGTGATGCGCCAATCCGTCCGTGTTAAAGAATAAGTATGAACAATAACAGAGCTTTCTTCAAAAACACTAAGAAATAACAGAAAACAGCATCGTGCAGATCGTGAAGAACCTCGGAGACTAACTAAATGGAGGCGATTGCTGGCCATTTGACAGCACCTGAAGCCAAATTCCTGGTTCATGCACACAGGAATCCTCTGTGAAATGCCGCTATTCACTTCAAGATCAGGCAGTCACAAATGGATAACAACAAAACCCATTCAACTTCAGCGTGACACAGCATTTTTCACAAAAATAAGTCAATAAATCATTTAATTTAGCGAACCCATGATCTGAAAGGTGATGGCACTTTTTTACACACAGCTGAAGGCCAAAGAAATCAAACCAGAGTCTTACCTCGACTAGGTGAGGGGTGGGATTGAATCCACACATGTTGCACACTTGGGAGTGGCATTGTGTGCAGGTGTTGTAGTTGGGTTGTTCTGCTGTGCTGCCCACGTTGAGGTTTGTCTTACAGAGAGGACAACAGACTTTTGGTTTTGAGGAGTCCGGGGGAGGGTGTTGTTGTTGTTGATGCTCAGCAGGGGCTCGAGGCCCCTGTTGTGCAGGCTGAGGTCCTGAGGGTTTGCCCGCCCCAGGTCCTGGACCAGGAGGTCCTCCTGGTTTGGGGGCCGGTTTGGGGGGCTGTTGTTGGGGTTGAGTTGTCTCAGATATGAGCGTGCTGGCTTGGTTAAGAAGTGAAGCACCAAAGCCAAACAACTTCCCAAAAGTCTGCTCTGGAGGTGGAGGCTGTCGTGAAGGAGAGCTCCCTGCACTGCGAGTCTGGTCCTGGCGGGGGGGCTGGGGTTGGTGGGCAGGAGAGTTACGGGACAGATCCGGTTGGGAGGGGGCCTTGGCCATCCCAGGAAGAGGGACTGCCCCTGGAAGCCGCTTTGCTTGTTGCTGACCTGGGCCAGCTGGACCAGTCTGTTTGGGGGGACCAGGCGCCAGATGGGCCTGTGCTGGAGGTTGCGTCTGAGGAGGGGTTTGAGTCTGGGGTGCAGGCTGAGTTGAAGCATCAGGTTTGAGTTCTGGATTGGTTGCATGAGAAGGAGAGTGAATCTGTTGTTGACTCTTGGAGCGAGGTGTGGTCATGTCCATTCCCAAAGCTCTCTGCATCTGACAGTTCAGGCATAACCACTCTTGTACCTGAAAAAGACAGAACGACAAAATCATGACAATAAGCTACAGCATTGCGTCTTCACCATTTATTAGAAAAATGGAAATTAAAGGAGTAGTTTGACATATTGAGGAATTCACATTCACTCAAGTTAACAAAAGAACACTGTACTGTCATGTTGTTCATGGTGACTCCACAAACTGAGGGCAACTGGCAAAGAAATAGCCTAACACAGAGAGTAGGGGACTGGTAGAGTGCAACATGTCTCTTATTAAATTTGCATTTTAGTGTGGATTAAACAAACAAAATCTAACATGTGAATTGATGAGCTTTTTAGGTTCTGGTAGGTTGATACTACCAGAAGGTAGCATCTGAAAGTCACAGGCTTACTATTCTTGTTTTTGTTAAATGATCTGCACCTTTTATCCTTCGCCTGGTACTATTAAGCACTTTAAAATGGATACCTGCCTACTATTAGGAGGAATTTGGGTTTCAGAGTGTTGCCAAAGGACACTTCGGCACATGGCGAGGCTGGGGATCAAACCGCCAACTTTCTGATCAATGGACAATCCATTTTACCACCTGAGCCTCAGAAACTTTCAGCCTATATGTTACACAAAGTTCACATTATCTCTACATATACTGCAGATACAAAGGTGGTATCAATCATTAATGCAAACTCTCAACAACAAAAGCTAACGAGCTAATTCCTGGTCATTAAACTCACAGGGCTACTGCAGTTTCTAATAAAATATGAGTGAACAATTAAAATCAAAGTGAAAATATCCTGAAAACAGTAACTTTGGCAGGGTGTTTGTATCTTCTCCCTGGGTTCCCCTGGGTTTCTACTGGATGCTCCACTTTCTCTTCACCATCCAAAGATATCCAAGCAAGATGAACTAAAAACTCAGCTATGGGTGTGAATGTGAACAAGTGTGTTGATCTGTTTATATGACAGACTGGCTGCTTTCCACTTATCCAATGCTTGCTGGGGTAGCCTCCAGCCTGCTCTGAATAGGAAAAAATGTGTGTGGAAAATGATTGAATGAAATAATGATTGTGAATGATGTAAAATATCTCATTGAGGAAAGATTTAAGCATCCCCATGCCTCCGCACGGGCATTTATTGGTAAACATCATTTACCAATTTTCATATGTGTGGGAAATAAATGTGACAGATGGGGTGAACTCTGGACAATTTCAATAAATCATAACTGCCCCCGATTTTGTAATCTTCCCTCATGTCTTTTCTGTGTCTCTTGCCTTTCTGCTTTCTCTTACAGTCTCTCTCATTACACAACATGTTCCCTTCCTCATTAAAATCCTCCCACCAATCTCCCTGTTTCTCCTGCTGAAGCCATTTCCTTTATGTTTCTGTCTATCCTGTTTTCTTTCTTGTTCTGTTTCTGCTCCACATAAGCACATAAGAAGGTGAAAGTCAGAAAGAGGCGCTAGAGATGGCACATGGCCATACGTGGTAATTGGCATCCCGGTGCCTTGACAGCTGCTGCACCATTGTAGCTTTCTTGGAATCGTGGTCATTGCACAATGCCTTAATGCATTATAAATGCAGTCAGAGAAAGGTTGTGTAAGGGTTGGGGATCGGTTGGAGGTCTGGGACGTAAAGAGAGAGGTGGGAGGCCTGACTGTTGGCTTCCTCCTTTATACCTTTGGGTCAAAATTCCTGTAAGTCTGTGAAGGTGGATTCAGTAAGATTTTGGTTCGACTTCAGCTCATAGAATTTAGCTTTCTAAGAACTGTTCAAACGATGGCTGAAAATGACTTCTGCTGTAGAATCAGATCTTTTTGCAAATCTGCGGCCATGAAAGATTGATTCAACACACGATTGAACACACGCTCACGAGCACACAAACACACAAACAGCATCTACATGCTCATATAAATGTGCAGCTTATGTGCTTACTATAATTCCATGACTTTTGAATATTCTTGTAAGAACTGTCAACCAGCAGCAGCAAAGTTTTACGATGCATATTATGACCAAAACTTTATGACTGTACACTACTGTATCAGAAAGTATAACACTTAAAATGTCCTCTAAACATGTTTGGTTCTTGTAATTGTGATTTTTTTCAGATAAAAAGCTGCCAATTGTGTATATTTAATAAAATCATAAGTGTAACATAAATTACAGACATAAATACAGCAATCAAAATGTTTTATATGAGTCGGTAGGCAGGTTGTCAATTCAGAATTTAACTACAATAGTATGAGTCAGTGGAGCTAAAGTGTAGTATTACTCCACATACTGCAAAACACTGACTCACTGCTGTACTGTGATTTTTAGTTAAACAAGAAACTCCAACTTAGCCCCAGCTGACATCATGTAATTTTGCTGTAGGCCATTTCGTTGTACTTCATTATTCATTCATAATTATACACTATTTAAATTGCTTAGAAAATTGAGATGTGTCCAGCGACTCTCAGGTCTCGAAGCCGGCTAATTTTGGTCAAAGTTCATGCTGAAGTGATGTAGGAATGTGCTCAATGTGTTCCGGATGCCTTCCAATCACCATCAGGTGTGGTTACTGTTGCAGTACAGTAAATCAGACTTTGCTGAGATGTTCAGCATTTCTAATGGTTGTGGCGTTGTTTTCTCTGACAATTACTTCTAATTGAAAAAACAATCCGTTGCAAACAGTTACTTGCTCACTGTCTCGCTTGCAATAATAGATTTATTAGCAATCGTTTCAGTTTCAGACCTTCCTCAGGCAAAACACAAACAATCAACCAGTCGGAGAGATCATGTTCATAATGGACTGCCCTCTGGCCGAGCTGACAGACTTTGTGCAGGCTCCCTACACACATGAAAGACATGAAGTAATATCCTGATGTAGCTCTTTAGAACCAAAGCCTACATGTAAAGATTTATAAACCCTTCAAAATGTCACTCATAGTTTTCCCAAAGAGCATTTTTTACATTCAGTTACTTCACCTAGCCCCCAAGACATCCAAAAATATGCAAAGAGGATGCAGTTTGAGTGGAGCTGAGGTGAGCCATGTTAACGTCTCTGGGCCATGGATTGTCCTGCAGTGGTACCCATTTGTGACTCAAAGTGGCCACGCCCTTAATTATGCATAACATTAAGACTTAAAAGTATTCAAATATGTGAGTTATATCAGCATTCATCCTCCATACAGTTCTCATAATGGGACAATTCACTATAAAGACAATAACTGTTTTTGTACCATGTTATTAAAAGGTTTATTTCTGTTGTAAAGTTTTACATTTTGACATGGGGGTCTATGGGATGGACTAGATTTTAAAGCCAGTCTCAAGTGGCCATTTGAGGAACTACAGGCTTTGATAACTTCAACCCGAGAGTTGCTGCTTGATCTAGATATTACAGTTTCTATCAGACTTAATGGCTAAAATTTTTATTGTTCAAAGAGTTGTTTCTGTTGATTAATAGCTAAATAAATTCAAAGACATATGCATTATTTCATAGCTGTTCCTTTTGTAATTTTTGAATGGGGAAAAAACTTTTAGGCCTGATAGCCTCAAGTGAACCTTCAATAAGAAGTGGTGCAACAAAAATCCGCTCACAACCCATTTCCGAAGTTCTCGTCCTTAACAGCTCCATAACTACACAGCTACTGACAGACTGTTGCAAGTTGTTTAATGGGGCAGCTTCAGTCATTATGAAGAACATTAACTGCTCCCAGCAACCACGACCAATGCTTCCAGGTTTACTGCAAATGGATGATGATGGATGATGGTTAAACTTCTCACCTTTCTGTGGCGAATATATGATTGAAGTTACAGACAGTGGTACAAGTGCAACTGAGACACTCATGACCACACCCAACCACAACCAAATTAGTTCTGGGCAAGTTGGCTTTAAATTTTTCAACCAGACGAAGCAATGAAACACTAATTTTCAGCTTGCTCTGACGATATTTATGCAATGATGCCACTGATATCTTTTTCTCGTAGTCTTTTTTTCACTGAGATAACTGCATTGTTAAGAACTTTGCAGTGTTTGGGGACCACATCACCTGCCTTACAGTGTTTCTCAATCTGTCTCTAAGTCAGTTATTCAGTTAGTCAGAGTAGACACAGCATAAGTCACAGGCTCAGTAGCATCTTAGCCTGGTGCCTGGCCTCCTGCCAATCCCCAGCATAAGAAGTGATGAGGCCATGCTTTTCACTGTCAATCAGGGAAGCTGAGAAGCAGTGGTGAACCCTGGGGAGAGTCAGAGTAATGTGGACAGAGAAAAAAATCCAACACCAGAGCAACACAAGGCTCTACAGCCAAGAGAGGTTCGTGTGAGAACTACTCTTTCCATCATTATTATTGTCCTTGATAATTTTTTTTCTTTCCAAATTACACTTAAGATAATCATATTAAGTCCACTGGGGAAAAAACTAACCGGAAAAACAAAGAAAGCAGCTGCTGGGAGGGTAAGCAGCTATTTATCAATTTCTTCATGTCTCTGCTTGCCTCCGCCTCATCTCTCCATCTCATTCCTCTCTGCGTCCCCCTTGTTATGAGGCAATCATGTGGATCTTTATGAAATCTGATCTGTATCAGCAAAAAACAAGCACGCTGCACACTCTGCCTCCTGCCCTGCTTCTCTGTGACTTCTCTGTTGCAACCCTCCATCTTGTTCTCTTCCTCTTATCTTTATTTTGTTTTCTTATCTGCATCTCTCACATTGCATCCCTCACTCTAACTTTTTTCTTCTGTCTCCATCTCGATCTCACCATCTACACATTTTTGAAGCCTCTCATGGGGACTATATTGCAAACAGGGTTCCAGTTCCTGTATTAGCTTTCTAGATGTGCATTGCATGTGGGTACAGTGGTGTAATGCACGTCAAAGGTCATGAGGCGGGACCTCAGTGTCTGCCAACAGGATGCTCCAGCAATATGGCTTCATGAAGCACAACTTGCTGCCAGAAATAGAACCTTTTAGCAGCAAGGACCTACAGAGAGTTGGATGTAGATCAAGTAATGAGAGCAAAGCCTCTTTGGCAACACACACACGTATTTACATTTTAAATTTTATACTGATTTGGGTATGATCTCAGACTCTGAGCCATATCCACTAGTGCTGCAATTCATTCTTGTTTTTAATCATTTTATTTGCCAATTTCTTTCCCTCGATTAATCGGCTTATAGTTTGGTGTGTACGATGTCAGAAAGTTACTGAGAAAAATATTGCATGCACAGTGTTTGAGATCCAGACATGACATCTGCAGACGTCACATTTTGTGTAACAGTCAAATTCCAGATATTCTGTTTACATTTTATATTTTTGACAGCTGGCTAAATTAATTACATGATTTATCAATTTTGAAATGTGTTGCAGCCTAATTTCTGTCTAATTGTTCTGTCTCTCAACTAAACGTTTAATCAGATTATGCTAACCCTGGGCCTCAGAGCTCAGTGTCCAACAGTCTACTCTTGATCACTAATAAGGAAAGATCTCAGAGAGAATTCTTGATTTTCCAGTTATCCACAAGACTCTGGGTCTGCTGCCCACAAGGTTATTTTCTAGTTTTTCATTATATACCTGTTTTTTTTTAGAATGGTACGAAATTGTTCCCTTTAACAAGAAAGCTATCATTGATGCATCTGAGAGACTTTTGCTTCTCGTGAGCCTCCCTATCATCTACTTTACTCACAAGGTCACCGCTTTACCTCTCAAATTGACACCTAAATGGCAGTTATTGAGTCTCAATCGAGCGTGAGCCATGTGTCCGAGGACTAACACTGAACAAATACACAGCTGGTCTAAAAACATTTGCAGTCAAGTATCCAGTTTCATTTCAACTCTTCAGTGTAGGCATTATGTGTAAAATGGGCTTACCTCAAAGACAAAAACCTACTCAAACTAAAGTTAAGACTTGACACTGCAATGCTGTGTACAAGTTTAATTTAAGCACAAAGTCTGGAGAACAAAAAAATCTATCCCGCTACTTGCAAGTCTGGGCTGTAGCTGTCAACCTATTACAACAAATTAACAGCAGGTTAAAGCTCACGTTTTTGTTTTTGTTTGTTTTTTAAGTTAATATTTTAATCACAATTGTGTCTTTAAATAATTGATTCGAGTATTTCTGCAGCAATGACCTGAACAACACTCCTGTGAACCAAAATGCTCCTGAAAGCGTAAAAAGTAGAGAATTTTCAGCTCAGGAGTGAGGTAACAGGGACACACATGCACACCCGTTAGAAGATGTAACACAGCATACATCACACAGGTGCACAAAGTTTCCCACTTTTTCCTCTCCGTGCATTTGTTGACAAGTTGGAGACATCATGCGGTCCATCATTCCCCTGGAAAAGCCGGGTAACGAACACACTCAGAGACAGAGTCAAACATGAGCTGACAAAGATGCAGATGAAGAAAGATGCACTGTCTCAGGGAGCACAATGCGGTAGCACCGTGCAGTACGTACACCAGCTGAGCACTGCAGTTTGGGGATCAGGATGCTTGGGATGCAGCGGTTTATCAATTCGTTGCAAATTGGGCCAAAGACATTGAAATTCCTCCCAATGCCTCTCTCTTTCCTTCCCTCCCTCTCTCTCTCTCTGTCAATTTGTGTCTCTGCCTCTGCTTAACTCAAACACAGCAGCTCTACAAACAACTACACAAGAGCAATCACAATAAAGCACATCAGCTTTACTCCTAAACGCTGCCAAGCGATGAACGAAGTTCATAAAAACAAGGACCAATCAAAATTATGAGCGGTTGTGGGAAATCATTGTTACATTTCTTTTCATGCTGCTTATTGAATGTCTCTCACCAGGTGTGCTGGTGCAGTGTTGGGCACAGCGGGGAGTTCTGGTGTTACTGAGGATGCAGGAAAGTAGTGCAGGGTGCAGAACATTAAATTTTGATATACAGTAGAGCAGATGAGCGCAATGTAATAAACATATGTGCACTGTAATGCAGTGAAATACCATAATCCTGCAAAAGCTTCTGTTGTGAAGCTTTTAATCAGTTCTTTTGACACTGTGTTTGTGTCTTAGAGATGTAGACTGTAGCCAGCTGTAATGTTTGAGCCTGCATTTTGTGCCATTGTGGTACTTGTATGTATTACTGTAAAGTGCAGCTTGTACTGGATGACAACATAATAATGTACATTAACACAAAATAAAGACTCTACCATAAATGTGCAATGACATGAAAAAATTATTAGACAAAAGAAAACAGTGCATAGTACGGTCTTAATTGTTGGTAGATGCAAAAACAACAGGGGGCCATAATAGGGAGGGAGGCAAAATTAGCATATGTGGCTTAAATAGAGTGAAGAATGCATAGATTGGCTACCGTGATGCAGAATGTGAGCTTTTTGTGCGTCCCTGTCTGAAATGCACCAAAAGTGCTCATGTGACTTCTCCACACACCGGCACAATAAGATGATTTATGTTACCCTTTGCTGGAGAGAACAGTTCAAACGACTGCCGTGAGATGGAGACTTTAAATGCAGTGAGTTACAGGGTAATAATTAAACCAGTGTCCCAGATTTAATTTCTGGCAGTTCTCATTGCAAAATATTTTGGTATATGCAAAATTGAGCATGTAGTGTCTCAGCTGGATTCCTGACCCAGTTCCCACTGTTTGTCCACTTAATGTCCCAGTCTGTGATGACATCCTGAAGCACTGTGTTGAAAACAGTCAGCCAAGCACAGACATCTTCTATACAGTGTGGATATTTAGTAAGTTGAACATGTATATTCAGTAAGAAGCTTCTTGTCTCGTATTTTAATGAGAGAACTTGCAGTAAGTAGGACAGAGGATGGTAATTTAACACACATTATTATGCTATAACAAGCCTGGTTGTTAAGATAACCTATGATTTTAATTTCCAAATCATTAGGTGTCATCTGAAAAGCCAAGTTGTACAGGTAAGATTTATATAATGTAGCCTTTAAATCTAAACACTTTGGGAATTACTATTTGTTGCTGTACATAGGTGAGATTGCTCTAATGGTTAGTGAATATTCAGCTACTGTATATACTGTACAATCTAGACCATAGTAAAATGTGATACTAATCAGTTTCTAACTCAACAAAAGATACATTGGCAGCTTGACTGTTACTGTCTTGTTTGTGAGAAACTAGGATTGAAACTATATGGATCATTTGGTCCTCAAAGTAATTACAGTTTCATCATTTTCATACAGAAGCCTTTGATGAACAGTAGCTCGACTCGTAAACAAACCGATCACACTTGATTTCTGAATATTTTTTCATTCGTTTAATTGAGCATCTCTCAGCTGAAAATTATTCACTAGACAGAAGATGTAGAGGCACTACAGGAGACTGTCAGTTTCTGAAAAACTGAAATAAATAATGAGAAGAAAATATGTTAGAAAACTGAAATTACATCTGATCTATTATCTAACCTTGAAGGAAACGAAAACTTACCTTCAAACCAAAAGAGCTGAACTAAAATACCATTTCCCTATGCGAAACATTCAATATTTCTCTGAAGACAAAGTGTCAGAAAATCCCATCTTGATTTTCTACATTCATTTTTTTCATAGGTCACCCATATTGTACAGATATCGTGTTTTTTTTTGTTTTTTTTAAATTGCAACCTGAACAGATATATGTAAAGTGAAAAACAATCTCATTGTTTTCTGCTTTGCCACTGAATCTCTTGAGCCACATAATACAAAGTTGGAAGGGATTAGAAATGTGTGATGCTAAACATTTGAATTAATTTGAGGGGATTAGGAACCACACTCCGGCTCTCCCAAGGTATAATAGACTTATTCTTCACTGATATGACGACATCATTTTAGTTTACATTTACGTGATTTATTTTAAATCAAGCTATTATTTTTCCTTAATAGAAGAAAAATCAAACCATGGATGATGGTGGATTCTAACCGTTCACACAAGTAAAAACAGTACAAATACTGGAACAACTAAAGGAGCTCCAAGTTAGAGAAACACTGAAGTACACTTTTAAAAAGTTTAGAAGTAATCACAAGTTAAGGTTCCAACTAAGATGAAAACTGTGCCTTAGACACTCTCAACCTACAAAGCTGCCTTCAAGTACACTTTGAAAAAATAACAGAATGTTTACTTATGGTACCATAGACAGCTTGTTCTCCCAGGTCGGTGCTGCTGCAGCAGGATGCGAAAATCAATTTTCGGCCTTGGGATTAGAACCTGGTGCTGCCTTAAAGTAAGTTAAAACAGTCCTATCTCTGACTGAGAAATTTGGCATTTTTCAATAAATCTCTATCCCACGGTGTACATGTGCAGCACTTGCAGGAGGAGAGAGCTGGAATATCAGTAGACTGACTGACCACCAGAATGAGTCAGACTAGCGGCTGGTCACAGCTGAAAACAATTTTGATTTTTTTATATATCTATTTGTTGAAACAAAAGACTGATGTTGAAAAACTAAATTCTAAAGGTAACTGTAAATGAAAAACTGAGAGAAGTTATAAACCTGTTGAAAAAACATAACACTTTGTAAACACATTAACATATAAAGCTGTTTGTGGCAAACATGATAGTAAACTGTTTTCTATTAATACATCTAGTAGATGTGAAACAACCTTACGACTGACAAATTTAAGCCTCATATTGAGTCTGCTTTAAGCTCTGTTTTTGTCTCAACTCCTGATGGAAGTATTTGATAAACGCTACACAGTATTCACCAGTTAAACTCTAACATTGTCTTTCAGCTGTTTGCAGCTGGACAGGTAGATTACAGTGAGATGTACTTTGCTGAAAACACCTGTCTGCTACACCTGGAAAAAGGGGGACAGAACCAAAACAAAGAGCTGAAAGACATTAAAATGCTGTATTGTAGGGAACTGCAGAAGTAGGCGATAAATCTGTGGATTTGTTACTTCAGCTGACCTCTTTAACCCTCTGAATCCTAAAAACTGCTGGCTGATATCAAAGTCATGTTCTTTTTAAAACCTGCCATAATAACACCATTTATCAAATCCAGAAACCTTAAAAACAGGAGTATTGGCAGATTTTCAGCTTTCCAACGGCACTAATCTTGTTTGGCACGCGATTCCACATTAAAAAAAAAAACAAAAAATGTAATCAAACCTGAATTTAAAATTGTTAAATTTCGCTACATTTTGTGAAGATCAAAATCACTTTATTCTACATGTTCTATTTAAAGAACTGAAAAAATAAACTAACCAGATTCTGTAAAAAATACAAAATAAATCCACACTCAGAATTTACAACTGAACTGCAGGCTGTGTGTACACTGAGCAGATAGGAAGAAAACATAAAAAATAAAATATAAGCAGTAAAATCTCTATAGTATGTAGAGTCACCACGTTTTCCAGTAGAAGTAGCTCCTGTGAGAACTTTGGAACGTTGTGTACATGCTGATTCTGTTTTTGTTGTTGTTTGTTTGTTACATTTTTGCAAAATAAGCATTAAAATAAAACTTTTGATGATCTCCTTTTTATAATTTATGGCATTATAACTACCCATGGTTGTGCTGTTTTCATGGAGGACTTTTTAATACAGTGAAAAATGAGCCCACAGTAAGTAAAACCACAAACTGCTTGGTGTTCACAGGGTTAAGACACAAGTCATATTATCTACTGTTAATGTAAAATTACTGATTAGTGCAGTGGTTTTGATTCTATACTGACAAATACTGCATTCTGGAGGCCAAATTGATGCCACTGCTATCAGTTTGGCTGATAAATCTATCAAGCGCAACTGTCAACTGTGGCCACCTACCTGATGTATTTTGAACGGGAAGGAGGAGAAATATAGAGCGTCTCTGTGTGGGAGCATTTGTTAAAACTGTTCCTCAGCTTGTGGGATTGTTGGTTAAAGGACAAAGAAGCACCTCTGAGGCATTCTTCACACAAAGACATTAAAAAGTCATCATTTCATGGCATGTTCAAAGAATGCTTTAGATCCATCTCCAGAGTGTTTTCACAATGCCGAGGCCCTCATCACGGAGAACCACACCAAGTTCTATTAAAAAAGGTTTTGTATCTCCAAAAGTAGGATTATTTTTTGATTTTTTTCCATGTATTATATATATACATATACATATACATATATATATATATATATATATATATATATATATTTTTTTTTTTTTTTTTTTTTTTTTTTTCCAGGAGCTGGTTAGTAGAATTGCATGACAGTAGAATGAACACTCCAGCTATTATGGTTAATTTATGATGATGCTTTTCTCTTCCGTTCTGTCTCCTCCTGCTATCACACAGCTTTTTCACACAACTCTCTCTCTCTCTCTCTCTCTCTCTCTCTCTCTCTCTCTCTCTCTCTCTCTCTCTGTCTTTCAGCTGTGGCTTCTCAGGACCGGGCCATCGCTGCAGACAGAAGGAGGGTAGGGTCTATAAATAGAAATTGGACCAATTATAAAGCAGATGTTCTCCTGTATGATGGTGGGAGAACACTGTCGAGGGAGCATGTCTGTGGTATTTTCACTATCTCTCCATGCTCTTGTTCTGTGTTTTTAAAGCCTGTCTTTAGACTGTCTTGCTTCCCCGACTGCAAGGATTTCTCCTTCTCTCTTTCATCACTATGTTTTTAATCGAGCACCTTCCTCACAACATTTTTTTCGAACACCAAGCAAAATGTTTTTTTTTTTTTATATTCTGGGTGTTATCTACGTCATTAGACGATCAAATCGTACACACGAGCTCCCGTGTTGCTTGCACATCTCAATTCCCGGCCTACATCTCTAAATAAAACTTCTCAGCTTGACTGACAGCCCTGTAACGGAGTGTGGCGTATGACATCCATTTGTAGCTCACTGTTTACATCTAAATCGTTTCGCCATCGCCGGGTTGTTTAGCTCAGCTCTGACTTGTAGTTTAAGAATTATTTTCATCTTTCAAACACAAGAATAGGGGATTGTCTTCATTGGAAATA
The DNA here is from genome assembly GCF_021347895.1 of Acanthochromis polyacanthus. NCBI lineage: Eukaryota > Metazoa > Chordata > Actinopteri > Pomacentridae > Acanthochromis > Acanthochromis polyacanthus. The sequence goes on along the minus strand of NC_067117.1, from coordinate 12,868,972 downwards.
CCACTAATAAAACAGCTTCCTACTAAATGTTTCAAAAAGAGCTGCTGTTTGAGTCTTTGCGGTGAATAAAGAAAATCTAAACTATCCAAATGTGGACTCATCCTCATTCGTCAAGACTTTAATCAGCACTGTCACCTTTCTGTAATTTGAGGGGAAATCGTCTCCAATAATACATTTTGCTCCATATAATCTGGGACGGTCAGTCAGTGTCTGGAAAGTATTTGCAAACAGAAACACATTGCTTACAAAACAGGTTGTGATCCTGGAACTCTGATAAATGAAAGACAGTTTTCATGAGCAAATGCCACAAGTCCCTTTTCTGCCAAAACACCAAATGTACAAATGAAAGATTATAATCCTAGAAAATCCAGAAAGACTCTGCACTTCATTATAAATGGGGCAAACTATTTCTAGGATTTTAGGATTTGTATTAGCGATTAATTCCTAAATCTTATTTTCACTATCTAATATACAAATATGTAATTCTTAAGTGTCAAAAGGACAACAATATCTGTCCCTGCTTTTAGGAGGAACTTTTCACTTCAGCCTCTTCGGTCTGGATATTTTGTTTGTTGACCAGTCACCATCACTGTAATCGTAATTCCAGACATCATCATCCTGAGTGTTATCATCACCTTGATCGGCAACCGTCATCAGTTTTGCTGATGAGTGATACGGCTGTTTCAGATATGCTGCAGTGAGGCACAAGCCCAATCCATGCTAAGTAGGTTAGGGGGGTAAATCTTCAGGTCTCCGGAGGCTGAGCGTTTTCCCTCCGTGTCTCTCTCCCTGTCAGCATCTGACAAGCTCACCAAGGCTGAGCTGAAAAGTACCCACCTCCGCTGTTCTCTTTATTGCCATGCTCTCCTTCACTCCCTGCCATGATCTATTCTCTACTCTCTGTCTCCACTTTGCTCGACGCATTTTCTCTTTCTTGTACTTCCATCTCCCACGGCTTTCTTTTTCTTTTCCCCCAACTTTTGCGGTCTCCAATCTCATGCGCACAAACATGCGCTCATGCATGCTTGCACTCAAGCTTACACACAGCCATTAGCCAGTGCATTCACGTTTATGGTTCAAAAGCTAAATATTTACTGCCTCTATCCTGGTACTTATTCAGCCTACAGTTGCTCCCGTAGCCTGTAGGCCAGCTTAACTGACACTGCATCTTGGCCGCAATTTGCAACATGACTCACTGAAGTTGATGTGAAACTTTGTGACAGATGACACAGCCACATTTGACTCACAGCAACAGCGAAGCGTAGCCTAATTCAAATTAGGCAAGTGATTTATTTTAGGATGAAGGCAATAGGCTTCTCTCAGCTACCTGTTAACAGTGATGAGTGCTTAGATGCACATGAACAGTTGTGAATGACGGGGAAATGTGTTGTGGATATGTGCTGCTTTCAATGATGCTATAAAAAGCATTTTTGAGGGGAGAGGCTTCTAGCATGATGTGGATACTCACTCGTTAGTGTCAGTAAGAACGGACGAACAACATACTGTATACGGTTAATACACATCGCATGTGTTGTGCGCCGGTACGTCGTAGCATCAGCTGAAAAGCACGTACAGTTTGTTCTAGATACGAGTCCCTGATTCATTATGACTAATCGGATGTGGCTGATTCATTACTGTGCACCTCAGAGCAAAAGTGTGTGATGAGCAGGTCTTTGGAGATGAAAGTTCATGAGCCCAACAGATTATTAAACACTTAACCAATCAAGGCGCACTGTGGCTCTCAACCAGCATGCAACTAATTCACATCCTGACTCCCATTCAGCTGGTACAGTCCAGCCGGTGAGCCAGTCACAGCCAGCTCAGTGACAATACTCATCACCAACATTGCTCATAAATGTCAATGAGAAATAATTATCGCAGTAAAAATTAAGCGAACAAAAAAGCAGCACCTGAATTACGCAGTTTGATTGAAATTACAAAATGCATGTTAACACCCTTCATCCTGTCAGAATCCTGTTAATATACTATATCTACACTGTGTACGTATGGGATTTGCACTGCCGTCACGCCACCTTTTTATGGATGTTGTGAACAAGCAGAGGTGATGCGTAGCTGAGAGAGAGGCAAAGGCTACCTTGAAAATTTAAGGCTAACAGAATCAAGCGCAACCCATGTGATGTCCCACACATGCAATATACATGTATGACTCATATACTGTACGTCTATATAAGTAGCGCCACAAAGGAGAAACAATGTTACACAAAACAAAGCCTGAAGGCATAAAGACTCCAGGTTATATTTTAGAGCAGAGCAACACAGCAAGTACTTTAAAGGACACTGTATCATCTCTCTGTCTGCTTTGTAAAATACTTACATTTAATTACGTTTTGTTCTGATAACCACATGCTTGGTTATTCAACACTAAACAGTCACCCCTTTGTGTTTTTTTGGCTTTAGCCTCTGGGCAGTCTGAAATGTTGTATGCCTGAATTCATTCCAAATCTGTTTGTGCAGTCGATTACACAGCTGTTTTTTTTTTTTTTTTTTTGCCATTTGTGCAGTATTTTAGATTTTCCATGAGTGCACCGTGGCAGATGTTGACCATGTCTGTAGCCCAGGACATAGCGACAGAGGTGACTTTAGATGGACACCACCTATACTGTTATGTAGCGGGCCGGTAAACTACTATACAACAGAAAGAAAACAATCTAAAAATAGAAAAGGGACATGACTGGAATTATCATGGTCTTGGTCAAGCAGCACTGCCTACCTCTGTGAGGTGAGGGTTGGGGTTGAAGCCACACTGGGTGCACACCATGGAGCGGCACTGTGTGCAGGTGTTGGAGTTCGGCTTGTCATCCCCGGTGCCCATCAGGTCTGTGGTTTTGCAGACTGGGCACAGTTTGCTGCTGGGCATGGGTGCAATTTGAGGCACAGAGTAAGGGGAGGTGGGGACGCTGCCTCGGTCTGGGGACACAGAAGGGGACCTCCCAGTCCTGCTGCTACCCACATCCACCTGCAGACTCTTCCTGGCCACGTGACCCTGGCCCTGCTCTCCCTGGGGCGCAGCATGCTGAGGTGTGTCATGGGAGGCCAGCCTGTCACCTGTCCCATGGCTGCTCTGGACTCCTGCTTTCTGTCCCGGATCTGATGGAGGTGCTCTAGCACAGGAAGTAAAGAGAACAAAGGTAGACATTTAGGTTCTAATTTAGGAGTCATTAGGACTGATTTTACAGAAAAACTATCAGATGTACTGTAGCTTTTTGTCAGCACTGTTAATTACAAACAGCCATCTGGGCCTGGAAACACTTCTGATATCACAACACAGAAATCTTTAAGGGAGCTTTCAACGGTATTGCAGGTATTTCAAACTGAACACCAGGACAAAAAAGATGTTTGTGCTTGTTGCACCATGAACATTGTACTTTTTAAAAACATCACATGAATTTTTTTAGACAAAACAACTTCCAAACTAGCTTATATCTAAACTATTCCATCAAACTACTATTTCAAAGGTCCAGAATGATTTTGACTTCTTTTCCACTTGAGATTGCACAACACTGTGATGTATATACAATTGTGTGCGTTCACAACTGAGCCATATGTACACTCTTTCTGTTGACATTTGTAAGTCTTCATTTTTATCCTTTTTTTTTCTTTTTTCAAATAATTTTTCTCCTGAAAAGCTATTGGCACAAACTAGAATTATATTATGTGATAAAGGACATCCTTGAGTCCATTCCTTCATATTGTTATACAAGCACACATTCACTGCAAACACTGTGGTATTTCTTCAAATCGCAGAATCTACTGTATAAATCAAACAATTGAGTTTAAAACTTTGTACACTTGAAGTTGGAAAAACTATATTACATTTTTTAATGTAACTGAAATTTACTGTTAAACATGAGCAGAGCAGCTTTTTTGGATACGTGATTGATACAAGCACAGGAACACACTAGAATCTGAATTTTGTTTGTATTTAAAGCAAACTTTGTAACAATTAGACCTAGTAACATTTAAGCACTGTATTGTAAATGTAAACTGAAGATAATACATTTTGCATGAATTTGTATGTATTCTAATGTACTGCATTTAATGTTTCCACAAGTAGGGTTTTTAAAGCAGTAATCTCTACTTAATTTCAATAAGTAGTGCTCCTTGAGTGGTACATTTTGGAACCCTTCAGCTCTTAGATGCATTAGATCCACATACCATTAAGAGATATTATTGTGGTTTATGAGAGGCAAATGTTGACTATTTCATATTGCCTCTATCGGTGTCTGTGAAGTGCTCCTTGTGGCTTGTTGCTACACTTTAAATCTGTTTGGTTCTGGCCTCAGCAGCATGTTTGGGGTGGAACAAAGGTATCAGTGCTGTAAACTTTTGCTTTCTTGCTCATTCCGGCCTTGAGGCTTTAGTGCGAAAAGTTGAATAAGAATGCAGGATTTCCACTGTCACAACAACTTAGACCTTGTTTTGTCATGGCCGTCATCTTCAAAGACAGTCTCAGCAGCAGCTCTGCATCCACAGAGAAGGAAGGGTGGAAATAAAGGGAGGAATAAAGGAATTAAAATAGAGCATGTTAGCAATTGTGAGTCACTGCAGATGACTTGAGCTGCCGCACAACTCTAACCTTGTTCATCTCTCCACAGGAGCCATGTGTTTACCACAGTGAGCCCATCGGGAAAAATCTGCACTTTCTAAACCATCACTGGACTGTGTGTGGATACTTGACATTCGACACAGTTGTCGACCACCACTCTCACTCTGTCTGAGGCTAAACCGGACTTTTGCAAATACCGCTAGAGCATCTTATCACTGATAGACTTCATATCCTACATTTAAATCTAAATCTTACATGCCCCCGCGTCCTCACAAGCTACAAGGTAGTTTCACATAATAAGTATCACTTGAATAGCAAAGACATCGAGTGCAGTCTCTTGTGATTTATGCAAAGCCTCGGGCATGGCTTAATGAGAGTCAAAAAACGTGTTTAAAGTGGAAGACACCTTTTCAAAAGATCTCTCAGATATTCTCATCCATCAGCAAATGGGAGTCCACTGAGAACTACTTATGGCTTTGTGTCTAAAGCACTACAAATTACTTGCTTTATCACAAAGTGGATAGTGAAGTGTTTGTATGTTGCAGTCTTTAGTAATGGGATCTCCCTGTGAAACTTCCTATCGTGAAGAAGTAGAAAGACGGCCGGATTGCCCTCACAGCTTCAATAATACATGGAACATAGGATATACAAGTCAGCACACATTGCACTTTTAAAATCATTGCAGCTGCAGGACAGTGTGAATCTTAGAAGAACCATTTAACATTTTAAAAGACGCTTATTTTATGGCTTCCCAAGACTTAGATGAGAACATTTATAGCAGTCTCATATCTGATTAGTAATACAGGGTGACAGGAAACAGCTGGTTAGCTTAGCTTAGCAAAAAAAGACTAGAAACAGGGTGAAATGGTTAACTATTCTGTTGTAAGGTGACAAATCTAGTTGACAATGTTCCCACAGGTTGCATGACGGCATCAAGATATTTAGAAATTACTGGTCCCAGGCCGAGAAGTAGTTCAGCTAATAACTCTCGCTAACTGTAACAAGTCATTACTGCACTTCTGCTTGGGTTTTTGAAGGAGACATGAAGTGTTTTTTGGTTTTATTTTACCACTCATTCTAACTAGCCACTGGCATGGCGTTATGTTTACTGGGCCGACGTGAGAATGTCATCACTTTTCTCATCTGTGTGCTGCACATGCTCCAATTGTATGCTAACAAGCTTGCAGTGGACGTAATGATGAACAGAGACTACTGGCACTGTCACACAGAACAGGTGGGACCCAACAAGCCACGTCAACACTCAGTATCACAGTACGGAGAGTGTAACCAACCAAAGAGGAAGTGTTTTTTGCACAGAGACGGATATATTTGGTCATTCAGCACAACCCAATATTTAATATCCAGTATTACAAAAGCCACTGCAGTGTGCAAGCCACAGAGCTCTTTGATCAAAATCTAATGCTCATTTCCAGTTTGGCTACAGAAAAACAAAACAATTCTTTCAACATTAACCTAAAGTCTTGTTCAGAAAAACCTCAGCTGCCAAATGTAGCCATTTCTCCAGTATTCTCCAAGCAGTGCTGCACCCACACCATGTTTTAGCTGTCAATACTCATTCTGCATCTAGCAATCAACAGGACAGGCCTTTACTAAGTGCCAAGCCATTGCTTTTACTAATACATAAAGGTTTACTGAGCAATAAAGACCAATGCAAAAAAAAACAAATAGCAGAAAATCATTCCTTTACAAATAAAATATCCATTTTTCTATTCAGATAAATATGTAAAACTGACCTCACACTGACATCTGGTTTGTCAAATATGTCCCTTGCTACAGAAAAGACTAGCTGACAGACATGTACTTAATTTTAGATGGTTACAGTATATACGGTATCAGTATCCCTATAATGGAGATCCTATATGTTTCTCATTGATTTACACCTCTGTCCATTGGAAATGAAACTGGGTCACTGAGGCTTCTGAGTGAAAAGCTATCTTGTGCCTTCCATTTAGTAATATTTAAAGGTCAAAGCAAAAACGTTCTGGATGAAGCTGGCTTCAAATGCACTGTGTTGAAATGCATGTTAGAGGCATCAAGCGAAGAATACATCCACCGTGAAATATCCGCTTGTCAAAATAGCATCAACAACTAGTGCAGCTGTTTTCAGCAAGCACCGGGAATGTCAGGTCAGAAAAATTCAAAGAGGTTCTGTTTTTTCTTTCTCCCAGTAGGAAATACTTTCAGCTTTATAATGATTCAGCAAGACAGATTTTTTTTTGTCATGCGGTGGCTGCTGGACACTTATTTGTTGTAAAAGAAGTCTTCTGTGCTGATGTGAATCACCAGGGTTAAAAGAAACTCAGGGACAAAGACGGTTTGCCAACTAATCAAGTATTTCTGTCAAACATTATAACAATTACATATCATTTTTAAAAAAATGTTCGTTGACTTTCAGGAACCAAAGAGCCGATAGTTACTAATGAAAGGAAATCAGACACACAATTAATGTCATTATTTTTTGAATTAAACAAACTTGTGGCAGAGACTGTGACAAATAGAACCAAATCAAGGCTGACACAAAGTGCACTAAACGAACTATGACGGGGTTTCTGACATAGGTGGACAGCAGATGTATAGGTCACAGCTCTTCTTATGTTCATTGTCTGCAGACTTTTCATCATTTACAATCAGATAAGCTCGGCTAACCTTCAAAAAAATAACTGATTAGCAGTCGAGACATGGATGACTGAAATCTTGCTGTGGAGAGAATATGTTCCACATAATGCTGGTCAAAATGTAAAAATAGTAGCTGTGGTGCTGATTCTTTCATTTGTAACTTGCAGCACCTCATTTGATAACAGTTAAACATGCATAATTCTATCAAATATTTCACTCAAACTCACAACAAGTGAACCTTAGACAATAATCCCAAAGACAGCACACAAACAGTGCAGCAGCTATGTATTGTTTGATGATAACTGTAACTTAGATGAGTGGCAGGCTGAATCCACTGTATGTACTTGTGACAAAACCAGGTACACTATCTGTGCTGCCAAAATATTCAATGTGGCAAGTGGGAGTTGAGCGAAGTTCACTTTCAGCCGCAGTGTAGTCTCAGTATGTTAGAGAAAAACCATCTTCAGTCTGAAAACACGAAGTGGAGAGCTCCGCACTTGATTTGACAGCCTGTTTTCAGTCAGCTTCGTCAAGTATAACAAAAAATCCCAACCGCCAATTTGCAGCAGTTTGCTACTGAAGTCTATGCAAGTGAAAAGAAACAGTAAAAATGGGATCTAAATAAGCTCACACAGCATGCTCAAGCTTATAATTTTTTAATGTACAAAGCAGGACATCGTCACTGCACTGCCAGTCCCTCACAGCCAGACATTCATTTTCTTTATGTAAGAGTGTCATAAATAATAAGAACTGCTTTAGCATTATTTGTTTGAGTTATGACAATCATTTGGTATGTGTAGGATACATAGCACACAGTGCTTTCATTGCTGAAGGTAAATTAATTATGAGGACGTCCTGTTAGAACGCTACATCTTGGAGCATTAGGACATCCATTATTTTTATGGGTTTTATGAACTGCAGCTCTGTTTGGGTTCAAAAAGAACCAACGTCAACGGCAAATGTTGAACAGACAGAATCATTACCTGTCTGCGTTTTATGGCACAAGCAATTACATGGTGGAGAAGATGCACTTGTTCACTAATACAGTTGTTAAGACGGAAAACAATGAGACGACAATGTAGCAACAGCACACCGAGTGCATTGTTGTAAACAGGAAATATTTAGAGCTTGTATCAGAATGCTTTTCAGTTATGGCCATCAGGTCGGGATGACTGTGCACTTAGTCAAAGCTGTTATGATGAGAGAAGAAAACAGTTATCGTGGAGCTTTGTGAGGCACAAGCGTCGGGTGGCTCCCATCGCCTCATAGTCTCCTACAGAGGCTCAGATTTAGCTCTCTGACTGCGATGAATAAAATATAATATGGTCTGAAATAGAGCACAAAAAAGTCCTATATGGAACTTATTTTTGAATATGGTTATACAAAGGCATATTATATCCCTATTCATATTAATAGGCAAGCCCATAAAATGCTGCAACTCATTTTAATTAAGATCAAAGGCTCCTATCTACAGTTTCAACCCAGCCACTGTCTCATTGTTACCTAAACTCTTGCAAGTTCTTTGTAAAAGAATATGTTAAGAATCAGACTGAACGTGGGCCCACGATCCTAAGAAACCCATTTAAATTAGCGACATGATATACTCTCTGTCTCTCTCTGCCCATTTCTCACCCTGCCTCCCTCCGTCTCCCAGCACACTCAGTCTCTCAGCCATCACTTTATGAGATACCTTAGGGTGGATACCAGAGAGAAATCAAGATATAAAAGAATCATGAGGTTACAAGGGAGCTATGAGCCTTTAAACCTGCCCCACAGTGAATATACAGGATGGACAGCGAGTGCTTTTCCAAATAGAAACATACAGAGGACTGGACATTATTAAAAGTATATAGCACTATCTCGCAGAACACACCTAGAGCCCACAAAAACACCCTGAAACCACTTTCTGCAACAAAACAAATCCATCCCTGACAAAAGACGTATTCTCCGAGGAACCAGCTCTACTCTTTGTAGCATGAAGAAATCCATATATCTATTTTACAGTGCAGACAGACGGTAAGCAGGTGTGGCAAATCCAAGATGCAGCTGTGCCTCTCTGCATGTGCGTATTCAGGTCTGCAACTGTTGAACTGTGTAATTAAGGCAATATCAGATCTTGTTGGGAAGGGTAATCCCTCCTACACACCCACACAGAAACCTGCAGGCCACCGCATGTGATCACGCTAATGATTTGGGCTGGCTTTTGGAAAAAAAAAGGCTGATATTTTATCAGCGTGAGTAGAAGCCAACAATGGGGTTTACATATGTTAACTGCCAAAATCAGGGCAGTATTGTCGTGTAATGCTTAACATGGCACTGTCAATGCGTCTGAGCTGAGTGTCTGGATTTTCTTATGGAGAGATACAACAGCACTTCTCCGGGAGAAATGACCCTTTTCTGTGTAGCTGTGCAGCTGACGGTGGAGAAAAACATTTTATAATGACTGCATATTGATTTGAGACTGGGCTCTGATAAGTGAGACTTTCATAGCACATGCGTTTTGGTCTCCTGTGTTCACACTGACAACGTATGATGGTGACACTGGCATCCTGTACAACATAGTCACCAGGATCCAGACAGTCTGCTCATCAGGAGGAAGGTGATTTTCCCACAATGACTAGTATTCATGTCGAAGCATCAACCTGTAATGGACCCTTCAACGTGAGATCCAGTGCACTCTGCATCACTTACATTTCTAATTTATTTATCACCTGAGGCTATGGGGACATTCATTTTTCGGAGATCCATCCCCAAGTATTCATACTTCTCACAATGAGAGAAGAAATTGTCGCTCTTTCATTCATGATACTTAATGATGCCTCAGGACAGAAACCGTGAAACCGGGCGTAGAAATTCCTTCTGGAACGTCTGAGAGCTACATTCACATTATTATTGATTCTACATCGAAAGCGTTGCATATTAAATTTGACTTCGACCCAAACTGACGTTGATTAATAGGGTAGTGCTGTCAAAAGAGCAAAAATGGGTCTCAAAAAAGGGGTAGTGAAATGTGTTGACAAGGATATTGAAATAAATAATTAAGCACCCATTCAGGTCTATCTACACGCAGTCGGTTGATCTTATATCTACGCTGCACATTAATGTACGCCTGCACACCACGCCGCCGTGTAGCCTCCATGATTTCTCTCCACAGTTTTGGCGGAGAGGCGTCCTAGCTGTCGCGACTACCTGTTAATCCCCGGGCCGGGTCCAGTCCCGCTTCCTCCGGCTGGCGCTCCATTGCTCGGCTTGATGAGCTGTCCAGAGTCCGGTGGTGCTGAAATGGAAGCCGGAGCCCCCGCTGCAGGGACGGCGGGGCCGGGCTGTCCCGCCTGTCCCTCCCCCTCCATACTGGCCTCGTTCCCCATCGCCTCGGGATAGGTCTCGACGGAGAGAAACGCTGTTGTAGATGGTTCTACAGCTGCGGCGGAAACTCAGATGAAACTCAGCGCTGCTCCTCTTCCGCCATCATCACCTACAATTCAGCATCCTGCACGGAGCACGCGCGCTGACGGAGAGGGCGAGGGAGCGCGCTGACGCAATGGGTGGTGACTTGTGTGGCTCGTACGTGCGCGTTCGCGGCGCCCAGTCTCAAGCCTCACCACGCAAATACCCTCGAGCCCTCTACTGCGCATGCCTGAAGACGACTGAGACCTCCCTGATTCAATTCACGTCTTTCCCTTTATAGAGCGTTTGTTTTGTAACCTAAATGATGAAGACAATGAACAGTGCGGGCTGCGTGTTTGAAATGTGGCCATCCGATATCATATTTGACAGCATTTTGTATTTTCCTTCTTGTGAGGCAGACGGCATCAGAGGAGAAATAAAATCAAATTCAACTGACCCAAAAACCTTGCAATAAAAACTCAAGGATAATCTCATAACATCATGGCCGTATGATTATATTTACCTCCCTAGTTAATGTAAAATAAATATATTTATGTGAGCTTTTTTTATTCAGAAAAATGGCAACAGTTGGTGGACTAACCTCAAATGAAATAGAAAAAATAAAAGAAAATGAGTTTCAAAGACGTCTGAACGTATCTGACCTATACTGATTTCTATAAAGCTGAAATAATTACTCTGTCAATTGGCAGATAATTAATTTGCAACTATTCTGATAACTGACTGAGCTCATCTTTTAAGTCATATAAGCAAAAAGGCCAAAAATTGCCTGAAGCTTATTAGATATACATTTGCTGGTTATCTTGGTCTTCTCTGATCTTCAGGGTTCTGGATAAAATAAGCAATTTGAAAAATGTCATCTTGGGCTTTGGGAAACTCTGGCCTTATTTTTTTTTTTAACTAAATAATAATCAGTTAATTGAGAGAAGAGAAAATTAATGAAAACATTTTAAAATTAGTTTTTGCACAAAAGTTTGATGTATTTACATAATTGTACATCGCATTAATTTCAAAATAAAACACACTAGTAGCAATGATAATACCCTAGCATTAAGAAACAGAATGAAATGTATTTATTATACTTTACAACTCTAAATCTGTTCAGTGATGAAGTTAGTGGAGGATCTTGGTTTATGTGTCTTTACCAAATTACAGGCAAACAGTGGTGACATAACAGTACAGCTTGGATTCATTTAAGTCAAACATCTGCTTCACCGAAAATGTGCGGCTGAAGGGTATTTTTTTAGCTCCCACTCCTACATAGGCTACTGTGTGTACTTCACTGCTCTGCCTCTGAGCCAGTGTCATTATTAAAAGATCATCATACCAGAGCTCAAACATGCCCTGAGGTGCAAACTAACAGGATCAGATGTGCAACAAAGTGCAAAGTGCCAAGACACTTATGTAGCAGCTGATGGCTTTACTTATCACAAGTTCAGTATATCTGGTGATTTGATACGTTACAGAAGAATGTTCACCGAGTAGGATCATATGAAACTGAATTTAGGTTGTTTCATTCTGCAAAATGAACTGCAGATGCACTAAAATGTTCTAGCAAACAGAAAATACTTCTATAATATTAAATATCAATATGAATATGCATGTACATTACAGCCATGCTGTCACAACACAATCAGACTGCAGCAAATCCCTTTTCTTCATTATGACTGATTCTACCTACAGTGTGTCTGTAGGTCTGATGGTCCCACTCCTCTCTGAATGCTTGCTCTCCCTAGTGTACACCAGCTGTCACTACAACATTTAGCATTATCTAATAAACAAATCTAATCTGATAAACCTTTTAACACTTGTAACACATTTTTTCCAAGTGGAATCTTACACCAACACATTCACTTTAGCTATAATATGCAGCAATCCTGTAATCATGCCACTTTAAAGGACCCAAGATGCACAAAAGAATTGGATTACAGCTAGGTATTTTCACCGACTTTATTGAAGTATGAAACGGCAAGCACAAAGAACAACTGCATTCAGTGTACAGGCGAGCCAATTAACAGATACATATGTACAAAACACACAGTTGCACACATCCAACTTAATATTCACTCATTGCGAGATCCATTTCAGGTACAAAAATAACAGGAGTTTGTTTTTCATTCACAGGACCTCAAGAGACATACAAACACAGCTAGAGACCCTTAGTTGAAAAGACATTCCAATGAAAAGAAAAACCCTGATTAAAACTGTCCATATATAAGGTGATTAAAAGACAATTTTAAGGTTTTATATAGTGAATTATTTACACTGTATGCTGAAAGTGAAATGCAGTGGATGAATCACCACCTTTGTTGTCAGAACATTCAATACTTCATTGGCACCGTGAAAACATGAAAGAGGGATGTAGTTGAAGAGATATTGACTTATGGTTGCCAAAGTGTATATTTCATGACATGGAGAGAAGTTTTGAAGAAATCCTTAAATCCTCCAACAAGTAACTATTACACTGACCACAAAACTGTAGAGAAATCCTTTCAATAAAAAAAACATTCAGGTGCATCACTGTGAACATGCCTTTTTTCATATTTACAAAGTGGAGATAGCCATGGCACAAGAGGAAAATTTACACTGAGTCTAAAATGGTAGTACATATATACAAAAAATGATAAAAGGGCTGACCAAACACATGGTCGATTTCATGAAGCAGAAGAGGCTCTGGCTAAAAAAAACAAAACAAAAAAAACCAACCACACTAAACTGCCTCAAGGAGAGTTTCAGGAGTGCAGCAATTTCTTTTTCTGTCTGTGGTGATTGCTTGGTGCTCACAGGTTGCTTACAGAAGTTGTGATTGTTTGCGTTTACTGGCGTTTGGCTTTGTAAGGTCTGGAACGTTTCCTTCGATCAGGTTTCCTCTGTTTGTGCAGGCGGCCGATACTCACTCCCTGCCGCCGACGCACGGAAATGTTTTGCTCGACGAGGCTGGCCAACATGCCTGCAGAGGACACCCAGTCAGAATGAATGAAGAAAGTAAATTATGAAAACACCAAGCAAGTGGCGTTGACTGTTTTTTTAAGTTGGTGAACAGGAAGAATGGGGGTTTGTATGTATTTCTGACAGGGAGGAATGTACATACTATGTCCATATAAAAATGATTTCTCATTTTCCTTGATCATTGTCAAAATTCTTAGTGACTCTGTTGCTTACAGTAACAATGCCATACAAAATATCTAAAATTACAGTGTGATTTGAGTGGCAAGATAAGAGACAGGTACCACGAGTCTTCATGAATTTAAATGAAACCTCTAAATAGTCCCAGTCAGAGAGAGAAAAGGCAAGAAAAACTGTGAAGAAGTGAGTGATCAGGTTTACCTTCTTGGGCCAGCATGGATATAAAGGTGCAGATAAACTCATCATAATTGTGGGTCCTCCTCTGATCATCAATCTGAACAAATGAAAACATTTAGATATCCATTAAATTACGATAAATCTGAAGTCCCACCGGGGATTACTGGATTGCAGGTAATCACAACCTACTTTATATTTCTTCCTCTTTTCTACTTCCTCCTTCAGATACACCTCGTAATTGGCTATGTCGGCCTCCACACGCTTGAGCAGCGCAAGCAGCTCCTGCAAAATACAGAATGAACAGCTCTGTGTTTATTTTATATTTTAGTATACAGCTTCAGCTCCCTAATTGGCAAAAAAAGTGAGGGCACTATGAGACAAAAATGAACAGCGGTAGGCTGATATGCAAAACAATGTGCACACTACAGTACATTATAACAAGGAATGTGCTGGACTTACTTTCGGTGAGTACTTATCCCCGGGAGGCTTGTTGTCTGCAGCAGCGTCAACAGTACTGAGGTTTTCCTTGCTAGGTTTCACCTCTGTTTCATCCTTGTTCTCTTCTTTCTTCACCTCTACAGAGGGTCCTTCATCTCCCTCATTCACTCCTTCCTTTTCATCTGCTTGCTCTTTGTCTTTTGCCTTCTCAGGAGTGCCGGGCCGCTTTGTGCCATCAGCAGCCAAATCTGCTGTAGAGGTAACGAATGACAAACTATTCATCAAAATTAGCTACACGCACACAATCCATTATTAAAAACAGTCTCCTTTATACACATTACAGTCACCTCAAATTGTGTACTTCTACTGTCTAAAATGATTAATATGCTCAAATATCGAGCAACAGATTCAAAAGTTTACTTCAGTAGAGGCTTTTAAATCACCTTCATAAATAACATGGACGACAGTAATGGTCCTGCGTACTCACCAGATGGAGGGAGAGCATAGATGACTCCGTCCTCCTGTAGGTGCAGCAAGGCTACACTGACAGAGGGACCGAGTTCTCTCACAGCTCGGTTATGTCTGGAGTCTAGCCTCAGCATCTCATCCTCTCCGAACAGCACGCGAGACAGATGGGAAGCAACTGGACTCGACGGGCGTGTAGCAGCCTGGGACCGTGCCGGTGAGCGCAGCGGGGAGTTGAAGGCGCTGCCAATCTCAGAGGCTGTGTCGGTGCTTTCGTTGCTGGGCGTGGGGGAAGGCTGTGAAGCAGATGTGATACAAATGCCCCCGGTGCGACCCTCGGTGCGTACAGACAGAGGTGTATTCAGGGCATCTTTCCTTTGAGCTTCCTTCTTCAGTTTCTCAGCCAGAACACTGAGGGCGATCTGGCTCTCCATTCCGGTGGCAACCCGCCCTGCTCGTGAGCGCAGACTTGCCTTTCGTCTTACCCTGAAGAAAAGCAACATTTAGGAACTCTAATTAGAAAAAAAACTTTAGCTTCAGGTCCGATCACAACAGGAAATGGAAAACAAAATGATCCCCACACACACATTACCGTGCTTACCTGCTGGATGTGCCTGCAGATCCAGTCACTTCTTCCTCATCATCATCATAGTCATCCTCATCGTCTGAGTATGGAGGCTGGGGGGGACCTGGCATCCGAGAGCGACCAACACCAGCTGCAAGGTCTTCCTCCTCCTGTCAATTGGAGAATCTTTAATAAACCTCCACAGAAAAATGTTCCAAAGCCACAAAAATCTGTTTATGAGCCACCAAAGATACATTTGAGAAGCCGAAACCAACACCTGCGAAAAATATTAAAACTAAATTGCCTTTGAATCACCTCTACAGTTAGATTTTTTTTTGATTAGCAGCAGTTTTTTAAAGAAGCAGCACAGGTCTCTAGTGAGCTGAATGCACACAGCTTGAGAGTGCTCAGGAAAGGGAAAAGAGAAAACAACCTTTCAGTGATGAAGTCTGAGAGACTGAGAGAGAATACACAAAATGTTAGCAAAGTCAAATCTAAGACATATACAGAGGAATAGGGGCTCTGCCTCGTTCTGAAGAGTGGAACCATAATGACTGCATAATATTCTCAAGCTCTCAGCTGCATGAAACAGACTGATCAAATGTATTTCCATGGAAACAATGTATATATCATCCAAGAATGTGCATGTCAATGGAACAGACCGATTGGAATGAACAAAAAACACCTTGTAATGTTTTTCTTTTCCAGGTAGCTGTGCAGTGAAGTCTGATAGTTACTTTATATTTTCTGAAAGGCACAGAAAATACAGTCAAATATCTATCTGGGGGCGGCATGGCTCAGTGGGTAGAGTGGCTGTCTTGTAACTGGAAGGTTGCCGGTTCGATCCTCGGCCCGTCGAGCTCATGTCGAGGGTCGTGGTTAGCGCCTTGCATGGCAGCTTCCGCCATGTGTGTGTGAATGGGTGAATGTAACGTATCATGTAAAGCGCTTTGGATAAAAGCACCATATAAATACAACCATTTTTACCATTTATCTAAACAACCAAAGACTTCAGAGAACTGTTTCATCATCAGCTTGGACTCTGGAAATGTATTGTCAGCTTTTGCTGCAATTATACATCAAATGACTAATTGATTAATCAATGACCTGCAGATTCGTCAGCAACGCAAGCAATGTATGACACTCTTTACCTCTATTCTTACCTGCATTGGAGACTTAGCATAGTTGTGGTTGTCCAGGAAGGCAGGCAGGCGTTGAACTATGGGGCTGGGACTGGTGACCTGCTGAGGTCCTCCTCCAGTGGGGACTGGTGGCTTTCCCATGACCTTAGAGTTTCCTGAAGGGGTAGGGGTGCTTTTAGACTGAACTCCTGACTCATCTGCAGAAAATATTCATGCATCAGTTTAGTGTTTATGATGAGAACTTCACAATTTAAAGGACAAAAGTCAAAGACAGACAGTGGGAGTAGAGCAAATTAAAATACCGGAGGAAGCCTGATCAGCCCCTTGGGATGCAACTGGCTCCGCATCGGCTTCTTTCTTGATGGCAGTGGAACTATCATCAGGAGATGAAGAGTCCTGCTGCTTCTTGTCATGGACAAGTTCAGTCTGAGTGAGTCGGATCATCTGAAGACAGGACAACATACTTCAACAACCTCTTCAAAGAACATACACAGATATTCCACAAGATACTGACAAACATCAGTTCACATGACAAAGGAGACCGTGTTCACAAATTCCACTTGGCTATAAAACAATAAAGTTTGACAAACTCTTACAATTGTTGGGACGCATGGGATTGTAGTTGGCCTGCGGTGAAACAGTTCAGTTCCTCACCTTCTGTAGACCCTCAAGAACGGTCTGTCGATTCCTTTTTAGAATTTCCAGTTTGGACTCGTACTTCATCCTGCGGTCAGGCACCACTGCCATCAGGTTGAAGCGGATGTCATGGTACGGCTCACTGAAAAAAGAGCAGAGGAGCAGCATGAGAATGAAGCCCTAAAGGTGAGTATAGAAGCTGAACCACTACTTGAGCTAACCGGCTCACTCACCCGGCAGTGGCCAGTCCAATCCGCTCCATAATAACCCGCCGAGCTTTATCAGTCCACTCCTCCTCCTCACCCCAGGGCCCTAAAGTACAGTGCAATATCATACTTCATGTAAGCAGCAATTTCCTAAAGGCGAGTGATTCACGACAGCAGTGATTAACAGAACTGCACTAAATGCATTAATAAAACTGAAGAAGTTCAAATAACTGCCTTAAAAAAACAACAACACTGCATCGTTTAAGAGCTGCAGCAGTTAAATTCTTGGTCCACATGAACATTAGTGAGTATAAATCTAATTTCAGGCTATGCACTAGATAAATAATTGCTGATTAAAACTGTAACAAAACACATGGTATTCTGAATTCTCTGTGCCAGTATGAGTCTCACCATGGTCAATGGGGTAAGCCTTAAGTCCATCAAGCTCAAAGAGGCGGTCTTTGATGGGCACATAGCTAACAAAGTGGAAGGCTTCCATGGTCCGCACTGCACTGATGCCGTTCTGCTTCTCTGGCAGGTGCCTGGGCTCCGGTCTCCATAGAAACACGGAAAGAGAGCTTGAGAAACCGACGAATGCACAAAGCCTGACATCTCCCACAGCATGGCAGAGCAATCACAGAAGATTTATTTTTTTATTTTTTTTCTCCACACAGACGAGGACACACCTTAAAATTTGAAAAGGAATCACTGACTGCAGCCTACCTGGCATGGCTGTTATGAGCTCGAGCAAGCTCTGGGGCATTTCCTATTGCGTAACCTTTGCTCTGAAAAATACATAAAAAGTGAAAGTTAAGCGTGACAGTAAGAGAGAGGATGAGAGAGAGAGAGAGAGAGGAAGAGCAAATGAGTAATTCAAACTAAGAAGCTGATATAAATGTAAAAACATCCTGATTTGAAATCTAATCTCACAATTGACTATCAAATGCAAACTGTAAATAAAAAGGAGACTATCAACTTAGATTTAAAATAACCAACAATCACGGGTGAGTGCCAGTTAACAACTTACCTCTGGACTAAAGCCTTTTGTAAAGGCCTTCATACGACTAAGGGTGGTGCCAAGCTCGACTCCGCTGCAGTTTAGAAGGACACTCAGCAAAGCGTGGGTGGCGCATGAATTTGGTATCAGCTAGATATCAAAATGACAGCATAAAGACAAACTGGGTGATGCATTTCATTTTTCTTTTCACATTTTTGCAAGATATGAATACAAAGATGTGTATTTTTTAAGAGCTGGAATCCAATTTTTTTCATGTTTACTTCAACGTATTCTGTGGTACTAGTGGTTGAAACCAATTTTGCATTTTTTCAGATTTGAGAGACGTGAGGATAACTACACATGCTTTGATTACCAAAAAAATGCTCTGTGCTCTAGTATATAATAGTTTTTTGGCTTTTTCTTTTTACCTGGGTTGTCTCTTTTTAGGGTGGGAGTTTTTTTGGGGGGGCGGGGAAGGGCATTTTGTTTGCATTTTAGGGACAACTAAAGAAAGAAATGGAGGCCACAGCACACAGAAAAGGGTCCGGAGTCAAATCAAACCTGGGCAAGTGCAGTGAGGTGAGGGCACCCTATTAGATCAGTAGCAGTAATAGTATTTGTCAACAGAAAATACATCAAAATATATAGAAAACACCTTAGCTATAACCTTATTTTACCTATATTACATGAAGGATATGATGTGAAACACCAAACTCTGCCGGTAAGAGCTTAATAAGCACAATAATTAGCTGTAATAAAATGAATCTGTGCTCATACTTGTAAACTAATAAAGCAAATATTTACAAATAACTGAAAAATCATGGCGTATTTGTCAGAGTTTTTTTTTCCCATTTGAGCTATTGACAAATGACATAAAATCTACTTATTTAATGTTCTATTTATTTATTTTTCTTTGCAAAAGTATGTTTGCTATGAATAAAGTTTGCTCAGTAGCATCCTAATTATAATACACACAGCACTAAAATGTGCAAACTGGCAGCTCATGAAAAAAAAATCAGCAGTGGGTTTTATCACTTCAAAAATAAATTGACAGTCACACTATTGCATCAGTAACCACGGTGATTAGAAACATCTATGATAAGACAAACTCTTACCTGATGAGCAAAAAACATATCATTTACAATTTCCTCATCAATGACTGAGGTCTCATCCACCAAAGTGTTAACTTTCCTCCTGGACCGACGTTCCTCGATCCACTTGAACAGGAAGATGAAGCCATAGACCGGACTAGAAAACAAAAATCAGCATTTCTCACATGTTGCTGCTACAAGTTGAACACGGTGTAGATCACTGTTCATATTCAGACATGAGTTTTAATGCTAACAGCACCTTTTAAATTAGAGATAGGCCAATCAATGGCCTGACTGATTATCGGATCTGATATAAGTTGATTTTTTTTTCATCATTGGTATTATTGTTATGACTTTAAACCATCTCCAGTCAAATATATTTATTTTATAATGTGCTACTGCCTTTTTCAATTTTAAGGCTACTCCATGCTTCCCACGTCCACATGTCTAAAATGGTACATGTGATAAAAATCTTGTCATCCACCCAAATCCATGAGGGTCCACATATAACCCTCTGTTGACACTTTGTGCAGCCCTAAATTTGTGAAAGAGACAGTCAGCACAGCAAGTGCACCAACTGCAGATCTGACAGGACAACAAACACAAATGTTTGTCATGAGAAGAGGCTATATAAGTAGATTCACCATCTTCAACAACACTGTGTGTATCCACAGCCCATTTTCAAAGTCACCCTACACCCACTCCCCTACAGCAGTACCTGACAGGTTACATGTCATGGGTAGCAGCCTATTAACCTTCATGGATAAATCCTGAAAACCTCTTTTTAAATTAACCATTCCTAAAAACACAAATAAAGAAAAGCATTTTGTCAGAGCTGTGTCTTAAAGTGTGTGCTATTCTAAATTTTGACACCAAGATTTCCATTTTGACTGCAAACTGGTCATCAGTTTCCTTAATTGGTAATAATTGGTATCAATATCAGCCCTGAAAAGACCATATCAGTCTACTCATACTGTAAATCACATGCCAAAATTGTTCACTAAACAGATTTAGCTGAATAAACCTAGGTTACATACCTCTGACACTTGCTTTGAAGGTCATAGATTTCCTCGACTTGGACCCCTTTGACACCTACAGAACATACACACGAGTAACCACGTTAACAGGACTCTACTTTAGCACTGTGATAGTTTTGGGTGTCATGTGTCAACTACTCACCAAAATCTTCCACCAGCAGAGTGAACAGTCCTGCAATTGTAAAACAATAAATAAATTCAACAACGTACAAAAGCTAGAACACAAAACAAATAATACATCCCTATGTTGCTTTTCCAGGTGTCGTTATTCATCTAACTCCGTATTTATCCTGCTTCGCGAAATTGCACCACAACGTGCATATTAACATTTTACTTAGCCATGTATTGCATTTAAGTCTCATCCAGAGTTTATTAAATCAAGCAGCTTAGAAAGATAAATTCTCCTTCTGGCTTAATAGTGAAGCTAACGGTAGTTAGCTGTTGGGTCTTGTCGATATTTCTCACCTGGATCACTCTCGAGCTCCAGCCAGCCTTTGTTCATTTTTGCATTTGTGCGCAGCGGACTAATATTTAAGATGTCTTCCAGTCCATGTCCGAAGGCAAGGTGAGAATATTCAAAAATAACACCGTATCCATTCACGAAACAACTGTGGAGTGCTCAAGATAAACACAATAGACAGAACTGGCCGCCTACAAAATCCGTCATCAAGAAACGACGGGGGGTCGCATAAAACAGTCCGACCTGCAACTTCCTGTAGTCGGACCTGATAGCAAAAAGAAAAAAAAAAAGAAAAGCATCGAATGAATGGATCAAATCAATCATTCATTTAATCAATAGTCCCATTATTAATCGAATGGCCTATAATTAAACGAGTACATTTTGTTGATTGTGATGACATTTAATCATACAAAACAATACTTAGGTTTGTAACAGTGACATATAAACAACTACATTAAAAGGACAGAATTAGGTCAGTGTAATATTTTTCGAACTAGTGGCCATAAAATTACCACTTCTCTCCAAAAAAGCACCACATTACCTTCTAAAGCATCAAAATTAGCAAAAAATAAAATAATAATAATAATATTAATAATCTAGGTATATTAAACGCGAGCCAAACAAACTGAAATATTATAATTTTTATATTCATAAACAGTAATAGACATGTAATGTGTGACATAATGTCGTAATATTCCCGTTTTGTGTATATTTTTAGGACAGTGAATGACCAAGGGGAATACTAGTTGAGAAGCTGGAACCGAAGTTGGAGTAACCTCTACGGGGACGTTATTTATGGTCACACTGGAAAAAATTGGAAATTAGCAGCGTTTATCTGTTCATTTACACAGTCACAGTACTTATTGGTTGCATGAGAGTTACATGCACTAACAGCCGGACTTCTTGAGCAGTTCGGTGTCCGCCTGTTCACGGTAAGCTCCAGTAACACCTTGATGTCCGAGTTTAACTGACGCGTCTTAGTTAGCCTCGGCTGTAATTTAGGCTAGCATTAGCTACGTGAACGGTGCACGTACACAATATTCGATCGTTATCTCGCCTCAATAGGAGACAGAACAGTCAGTTTGGTGAACAGAGCTGCTTTTCTTTCAGCTCAACTTGCAACCAGGTGTTTTGCTTTTGGTCCCACCGGTGGACCGGTTACGTGTGTTCCAGCGTTTGAAATTGCGGTCATTGTTGTTATGTAGCATAGTGGTCCGCTCAGCCAGCCCGAGAAACAGCAACGTTTCTGTGCACGCAGTCGGGTAACCCGGTGATCAGCCACCAAACGGCATTTGTTCGGTGTCGTTATTGTAACTAACGAACAATAACAGCATCTTAACAGAATGACAGCAGATGAGGCTCTGTGCTACTTGCTAGCTGCCTCCATCCTCGGCCACTGTTGGAAAATCCTCCCACGTCATGTGTAACATTAACTCTCATTTTTAAATGATAGCTTTTGCTGTGATCGATGCTTATATTTTTCAATTATGGACCCAGATGTCTGATATCCAAAACATTCTAGATGATTACTTTGTCAGCCTAATAACTGTAGTCTAATTTGGGTAGATCACAAAAGGGACAAACTTTTAAGCATAGATATATTCACCTACCTTTTTTATATTCTAAGCTATTAGTCATCACGTCTGCAGCTTAGACTTCACCTAGTTATTTAGTTTGAAGTGCTTACTTCTCTGTGCATTCAGTTCAAATTAACAAGCACTCGGAGGCAGAAGGTGTATGCATTTCATCCCTCTCTTTGAGGACCAGCCAACCTTACAGAGTAGAGATGCTAACCTCAACTTCCACCCACACATGAGCAGCATCACCAAGATAGGCTACAATTATCTGAGGACCTCTTAATGATTTACATGTTTTCTGTCTCTTACACTTGCACATGCCACAGGAGATAATCATTACTGTGATACAATTTCCTCAATTTGGACAATTTTCAGTTTCACTCTGGTGTATGTTTGATTCTTGATTTTAGTCGTAATCTCACACCCCGTGCTCTTAGAGGATGCAGGCAGGACTAGAGCATTTATAACAGAAGTAACTGTAGTTTAGAAGGACAGCATTTGACATTTAAAGCTGTGGGGAAGTGAAATTCTGTTCTAATTTCCATCCCCACAAACGTTAGAAACTCGGGAAGCTTTGCCGTGTTTGAAACCAGGCACAAAGTTTGACTGAAGTCTGCACAAAAGTGTTGTTTTCATTTATTGCAATTACTAATGCTATTTACTAAATTGCTTGATGAGTTGTTTCATGAAGTGTTCTTGTTGTCCTTTGATTGTTTTTTTTTTTTTTTTTGTCAACTTGCTCAGGGACAGTAGATGTAAATGAGCTAGTAGCCAACTCTGGAGCTTTTAATCATTAAATGAGATAAAAATCAAATGAACCATATTTCTGCTATTGCAGAAGTGGCAGGATGGCATTAGGGACAAGATTACACAAGGAAGCACAAATCAGTGGTGACACTGACTTTTCTAATGCAATTTTACTGTCTTTTGTATGTATGTATATATATATATATATATATATATAACACATTTAGTGGTTTCAGAAAATGCAATTGTTTGCCCACTGGACACATTGGACTCAAAGACCTTGCCTTGGGTTACAAACAGTCCCACATGGTACATCTTCACTGTTTAAGCTCCAACATTACAAGAGATTTATTTACATCACAAATCTGTCGTTACGTTCAAATTACAAGAGTTCATTCAAAATCTGGTGATCAAATTCTTAAAGTTATTTTTTTTTCTCCCATGATTGTATGTATGCATGTGTTCATTTGTATAGTAAATTTATCATTGGCTTTTTCATAATCGATTAACAGTTATCAAGTAACACACCAACAATTTCCTAGTTTCAGTTTCTGTCAGCTTTGTATTGTAATGTGAAGATGTGATGCGTTTTCTGACTTTAGGGCTCCTGATGAAGGTGTGTAGGTAATACTTTGAGAGCCCCCTAAGACGCCATGTCTGAAGAGGCAATTTCAGAGAGTGACCTGGAGGCTAGCCTTAACAGTGAAGAGGAATACTTGGAAAATGAAGAAGAAGAAGACAATGAAGACACAGAGGAAGATGAGGATGAAAATGACGGAGATGATGAAGATGATGATGTCGGTGAGTGACAAATCGACTTTTTATTAGTGCTTCTTAATATTTAAATCCATTCCAATGTCCAAAGCTCAGCAGCTTCATACTCAGAGATCTGTGGTGCATGTTAACTTGTTTTTGAAGACATAAGTTAAAATAGAATCTACTCTCCCTCAAGACCGACCTGAGAGTGCCCAGAGTCGAACAGACATGGCTCAGGATGGCAGGGACTCCACCTCAGCTACCTCCGGAGAGCCTTCCTCTGAGCCTCCATCTCAGCCTGCGTCCCGCCCGTCCTCCAGGACCCCCTCCAGACCCGCCTCTCGTTCTCAACCTCCAACCAGCCCAGAGAACTCAAGCCAGAGCAAGCCACCTTCCAGCAAAGCAAAGAAACAAAAAGCCTCTAAATTAACAAAATCCTCCAAGTCTTCAAAAGGCTCCAAACCTTCCAAGCCATCTAAGCCTGCACACATGAGGAAGAATATCAGGTACACTTATCTGTTGTCCATGATTTCTAGGTTTATTGTGTAATATATGTTTCAGTTTGTGTGTAACCATATTTTTTTTGTTTCCATTTGCAGAAAATTACTGAAAGATGATCAGCT
This sequence comes from Acanthochromis polyacanthus, assembly GCF_021347895.1. Classification (NCBI taxonomy): domain Eukaryota; kingdom Metazoa; phylum Chordata; class Actinopteri; family Pomacentridae; genus Acanthochromis; species Acanthochromis polyacanthus. The sequence goes on along the minus strand of NC_067117.1, from coordinate 12,844,320 downwards.
GGAGGCTGGAACCAAGGCTGCTCAGCAGGAGGAAATGGAGAGGCGGAAACGTCTGGAGCAGCAGAGGAAGGACTTTCCTACACAAGCTCCGGCTGTTCCAGACTCTCAGCTAGGTGACTGTGTTCTACAGTCAGCAAGATTCCTGTCTGACAGCATTTATGGTATTTCGACTTCAATTCTAAATTTCCCTTCCCATCTTTCCAACAGTGGACCCTGCTTCAATTTTAGGAGAAGTCTCTCACTTGGTCCCTGGTCTCCTGCGCAAACAGGATGTGATCTGTCTGGACAGCAGTGGTGAAGAAGATGAAAAAGTGGAGCCTAAGTTGCCTGCACTTGGTATTAGAGATGGTAAGCTGGACCGCCGGACTGAGCAACTGTAACACTCTTATTGGATCGTTTCTTCTCGGATCATCATTTCTTACATCAGTTTCAGCTTGGCCATCTCTGAATTACCAGATTTTTTATCGCATAAAAAATGATGAAAACATTTGTGAAACTGTAGCTTTATTTATCAAATACATACCTGCCCGTTGACTTACTTTCAGCATGTTTTTCTGCACAATGAAAGTTGAGGTTATGGCTGAATAAAAATATCTCGGAAAATATTAAAGATAAAAACCTGAAATTTTCAGTGTCATTTCTCATCATTCCATCCAGTAGAATCTGCAATATTGGACAAGTAGAGCAAATCATCACTAATATAGTTGAGTTGAATTATTAAAAAAGTATTGAAAGTGTCATGAAAGTTCCATTTTAAGCACTCACTAAACATACTATGGATAATGCAGAAATCAGCTACTGACATTTTCTACACTATACATATTTGTGTCACAGTAGTACTGATCAAGCTTTTATCTTTCCTGAGATCCTGTCATTCAAATGTGGCCTCATAATGTTTGAAAAAAAAAATGTGTTGAAAGTGGGTAGATAGGCAGTTTTTAAAAATGAATTATCTCAAAAAGTGCAAAAAAATAAATCAAAGATACAATTTTAAATATTTGTAGTTTATCACACAGGATTCACCAGAAGGCCGCTGATCATTTGAGTTGGATGAAATAGCCCTGTTTCCAAGTGATTTCAAACAATATGAGAGTTAAGCTAACCCAGTTTTCACTTCACCAATGATGTTGCAGATGTAATTGAGCTCAGTTCTGGGGACGAAGACGCCCTGCAGATAAGCAGCGAGTCAGCTGATGAGGATGCTGATGGTGCGCCCGGCTCAGAGGAGAGCAGCGGAGCTCACATCAACGACGCTCTGAACCTGCCCGATGCTCAGGGTCGAGTGCTGGTTAATATCAATCACCCTGCAGAGGAGAAAGACATTTTCCTCGCCCCGCAGCTGGCCAGAGCTGTGAAACCTCACCAGGTGTGGCTCATTCAAATCTCAAACTCATGAACACTGAGCAGCAGAAACTCTCACAGCAGCTTGTTTTATCACAAACGTGTGTCTCTTTGTCTCTAAGGTCGGGGGAATCCGGTTTCTCTATGATAACCTCATCGAGTCTCTGGAGCGATATAAGACCAGCAGTGGGTTTGGCTGCATTCTTGCTCACAGCATGGGGTTGGGCAAGACACTACAGGTTATTTCCTTCATTGACATCCTGCTGAGGAATACCGAGGCGCACACTGTGCTGGCCATTGTCCCTGTGAGTAATCCAAGAGTGTACTGTGTAAGCAGTCATGTAGTCTGGTGGAACACACATTCTTGTTCCTTGAGGTTACGTTCTTATTTTCATTTAATTAACCTCCCAAACTTTTGTTTCCTTCACACAAGGTGAACACACTACAGAACTGGCTGACAGAGTTTAACCTCTGGCTCCCACCTCAAGAGGCCCTTTCCCCTGACACCGACCCCACACTCGTCACTGGCCGCACATTCAGAGTTCACATTCTCAACGACGAGCACAAGTATGCAACACTTTGTTTTGTGTGCAGAGTTAAGCATTCGTGGTGAAATATTTGAGGTGTTATTCATGCTGGCTGTGTGACCTGCAGAACGACACCGGCCAGAGCCAAGGTTGTGGAGGAGTGGTCCAGAGACGGAGGCGTGTTGCTGATGGGCTATGAGATGTACCGCCTGCTGTCCATGAAGAAGAGCTTCGTGATGGGAAAGAAGAGGAAATCAAAGAAGCCTGCTGGGCCAATCATCATTGACCTGGATGAAGAAGATAGACAGCAGGAACTCATGAAAGGTAACCACAAGCCTTAGCTGCCCCGTGAAAACTATCATAAGGAAGTCATATGCATAGAAGCATGTTTGTAGAGAGTATGGTTTTGTTTTTGTTTTTTTTAATTCTTTTATTTTTTTCCTCAGGTATTGAAAAGGCCATAGCACGGCCTGGCCCAGATGTGGTCATCTGTGACGAGGGTCATCGCATTAAGAACTACCACGCCAGCACATCCCAGGCCCTAAAGAACATCCGCTCCCGGCGCAGGGTGGTTCTCACCGGTTATCCACTGCAGAACAACCTTATTGAATACTGGTGCATGGTGGACTTTGTTAGGCCCGACTTTCTAGGCACACGGCAGGAGTTCAGCAACATGTTTGAGCGTCCCATTCTGAACGGTCAGTGTGTGGACAGCACACCACAAGATGTTCGCTTGATGCGCTACCGCAGTCATGTGCTGCACAGCCTGCTGGAGGGTTTTGTCCAGAGGTAAGCTTTGAGAAGTCAGACATTGTGACTAATCTAAAAAGCACACTATCGTGGAGCCTCACCATGCTCTCTGAAATGATTTTCTGGTTTACAGACGAGGTCATGATGTGCTGCGAGATCAGCTTCCATCCAAGGAGGAGCATGTGATCTTGGTACGGCTCTCTCCAGTTCAGAGGGCACTGTATACCGAGTTCATGAAGCGCTTTAGAGAAGCAGGGAACAACGGCTGGCTCGGTCTCAACCCACTCAAAGCTTTTTGTGTGTGCTGCAAGGTGAGACTGCTGCTGAAACCTCTGGTGCTGGTTCTGCTTATTTACACTGACTGACCTGACTTGTCTGCTTTTCCCTTTTCTCTAATCCTGTCAGACATGTCGGCTAAAATCCTGTGTTTCATTTACAAGTTACTTAGCCCTGTTGCTTGTTGATCCCTCCAGATCTGGAATCACCCTGACGTCCTCTATGAAGCCCTGCAGAAGGAGAATCAGGCCAACGAACAGGACCTAGACTTGGATGACATGACTTCGGCTAGCAACCCTCGCTGCCCTGCACCCAGTGCTGGCCTCAAAGCCAAAGTAGCAGACTCAAGCAACAGCAAAGTCAATAGCACCCCCCTGCCGCCACTTAACTCCTCTCAGGATAGAGCCAATCAAGTCATCACATATGAATGGGTACGATATGAACACAGTCACTTTAAAGTCGCTTTCTCTGCCGCTTTTTTTGAGTAGTACAAAGAATCCATTTGTTTAGATTATTGTCAGATTATTAAAGTGCTAAAATGTTCACTCTGCCAACATGTCATCTTTGTTGGAGTTGCATCACTTTGTTGATTACCAGCCTTTTCTTCCATTTTGTGTCTTAGGCAAAGGATATAATGTCAAACTACCAGACAGGAGTTCTGGAGAACTCTGCCAAGATGGTTCTGCTTTTCCATTTGATTGATGAGAGTGTGATGAGAAGAGATAAGATTTTGGTCTTTAGGTAAGTCCTCTGACCCTCATACATGGCATTAAACACAAATCCCTTAAGCAGTTTAGAGAAGAGACTCACTGCAGTTTAGCCAGTTAATTAGATTTTTATTTTTTTTTAGCTTTCAGTGCATTTTACAAACACATTTTAGTTGGACTTCAACTTTGAAAGTTTTCTGCATGCTTTTACGATTATCCAAAATTGTCACCCTCAGTAATACAAAATTAATCACAGTTTTTAGACGTGTACATGCATTTGGACCGTGGCTGCTATAAAGCTTTTGAGGGACTAGTGCTAATGCTAAACTTTGAGATACCAGTCTGCTGAACACTGCAATCACTTGAAGGCTATTTTTCTTTCATAGTAACTTTTATTTAATCCCCAAGCACACTTCCTGTTCTTACCCACTGTAATCTGTTTCTGCTGTGTTTCCACCAGCCAAAGCTTGTCCACCCTGACGGTCATTGAGGATTTCTTATCAAAGAGACCCATGCCGCAAGGCGTCGCCTCCACTGACAGCCAGAACCAAAACTGGGTTCGCAACCTCAATTACTACAGTGAGTCATCCAATCTGCTCTCTCCTTTCAAACCAGCAATTGTGCAGAAAGTGTAGTTTTCACCACTGAAACCTCAAAGTTGGGATTGTTCTGTGGATTCAGTATCTCTGACCACAGTCACTTCTCTGTGATCATTTTCTATCAGCAAATTTACCCTTTGCTGTGGAAACAGCTGTGTTTCTGAGCAGTTTTTATCCAGATGTAACATATATTTACTGGGATAATGATGAAGTGTTGTACTGTTTTGCAGCGATGACAGAATATCCTTAAAGAATTCATTAAAAAATGCCCAAGAATTTAAAAATTCTTCTTTGCTGCAGATTAGAGTGTGTTCAGGTGCTTCAGTGTAAAGTGATGATGTGTCTGTCTGCAGGACTGGATGGGAGTACATCAGCCTCAGAGAGGGAACGGCTTATCAATCAGTTTAATGACCCAGAGAACAGCTCAACATGGGTCTTCCTGCTTTCTACCAGGTGCAGATCTCTTATTTATGTCAGTTTTTTTTTTTAGTTTCTCACACTTCTCTCACACTCTGGCAGAGAGTTTATCGTTGATTTTCTGTTTCTTTCTCAGAGCGGGCTGTTTGGGGGTAAATCTGATCGGGGCCAATCGCGTTGTTGTGTTTGACGCATCCTGGAACCCCTGTCATGATGCCCAAGCAGTGTGTAGGGTGTACCGGTATGGTCAGAGGAAACCCTGTTACATTTACCGCCTCATCTGTGACTTTACGCTGGGAGAAGAAGATCTATGAGCAGACAGGTCTCCAAGCAGGGCATGTCAGGTAAGAGATTTCAAAGACGGGAACAAAAGCCATTAGTATTTACCAAATGAATCCTTTTGAAACTTTCACTTAAATGCTGCTCCTGGATGCAGTGTTATCAGCCATTATCAGCTAGTTACTGCCATCTATTGATCTATCCAGTGTAAAACAAAAGTCTTGTGTCTGTGTGTTTGCAGATCGTGTGTGATGATCTCAACCCCACGTTGCTCAACTTCACTCGTAGGGAAGTGGGTCGCTGCCTTGCCACTGGTGGAGGAGGAACCCGAAGCAGAGAAATCTCTCTGGAGTCTCGGGGGAAATTTGAGGAAGTGATATTCCAAGCTTGTCAGCTTTACCCAACTTCATCTCCAAGGTACAGCTGCATGAAAGGTGTTGCTGAAATACCCCGAATCTCCTATTCAAGACATCTAGTAGACTCATGCTATTAAAACCTCAAGGGAGCATGTAGTTGGTTGTGGAATGGTGTGCTGCCATACCATGAAAATGGAACCTCCAATATGTAGAATTTTAGATCTAGCTCACGAGTAAAAAGAGGAAGAACAAGTGATCCTTTGAAACCTTTTAGTGGCTGTTTGATGTTCATGTGGAAACAAAACACTATGATAATACTTGAGTATAAACGGGAGGGTATCTGCTTGATGGATAGAGCCCACTGTGACCGTGTTAATGCTCGGATGCGTTCTAATATGTCCTTACTTTCTGTATAGGTGAGACAAGTTAGTAGTCTTGGATTGCAGAATAGAAAACACACAAACAATCTGAAATGCTCTCCACACTGGACAACATAGAAAAAAGAACGAGAAAAGATCAACCTTGAGTAAAAATTCTCATTTTTATCTCCTATTTTCAACCCCGTCTGCAAGATTTTACTGGGAATATCACAGCAGACACTAATAAAGGAATATTTACGGATATGTGCACATAGACTGGAAATTTTTACAATATTTTTATTTAATTTTCCCCACCTTTAAAGGTCTTCAGTTCATTGGTAGTGAATAAGTAATTAATGATAGAAAATTGGATTTTTATTCACAATTTTATCAATATTATGAATCCCCTATTAGTGGTGAACTTGATCAGCCTTCCTCTTTCATGACTGATCTGTAATATCACTTTCTTTTCCTCCATGTCTCATAGCAACCTTTCCAACACGAGTCGCTGTGGTGGGACGGATGGAGTCAAAACTGACTCAAGAAGCAAGAGAATGAGAGCCGCAAAGAAGAGCTACCGAAGGATGAGAAACGAGCTTCTGTTCCCTATTCTCGCCCATCGTACGCCACTTATTACCCAGCCAGTGATCATGCGCTCGCAAACATACCAGCATTTAACCAACGCGCCTGGTGGGTTTCAGACTGTTCTTTACCTCACATTCCTGTCACTTTATTGTTTGTGTAGTTTTGATATTCTGTGCTGGAATCCATTAAAATGTCCACATATATTCATTATTCATCACATACATACAGGGTAAAACTCACTCAGCGTTCCAAAATGAACAATTCCCTTAAAAGTCTAGAAATGAGTAGTAGTCTTGCTTACTGGCAGAAACATTTTTTTTAGAAAATAAAACCAAACCAACATCAAATTAATTTGTTTGCTTGAATTTGTAGCAGTGTCAGTGTTTCTCTTATTTTCTAATGGATTTCCAGCACAGTAGTCACCGCTGCTAGAGTATGTGTGTGATCATCTCGTAAACTCACCTCATATTTCCAGGCGCCCGATGACACGGCCGGATGACAAGCCCGTGGCAAGCGTCAGGCCCATCCAGTCGACCCCAATCCCCATGATGCCTCGCCAGGTTGGCATGGGCATGGCTGGTTCCAGCTCTGCGGGCAGCCTCCCTGTCAACTTCCTGCAGAAAGCCGGAGTTTATGTGCAGAGGATAGTCACCACAACGGGTATTTTTAAATGCATGAATGACTAAAATGTTACACTTTCGTTTACGTTTCATCTCTCAGCAAAGTGTTGTGAATTTTATCCTGTGAAATGTATTGGTCACACATTTATATTTGCTGCCATTTGTGGGGATCTACAGATATTGTAATCCCAGGAGCCAACAGCACGACAGATGTTCAAGCTCGAATCAGCGCAGGAGAGAGCATCCACGTTATCAGAGGATCCAAAGGTACCTGCAGCACTTTCAGGACTCTCCTCATACAAAACATCTCAATGAACCACTTCAATCACTTAATGTTTTCTCCAACACAGGTACCTACATCCAGGACGAAGGATGGAAGAATTTTCGCTATTCGATCTGGAAGATCAGCAGACCAGTAATAGGAGTTCTGCTGCTCCGAGAGTAGATTTGTTTTCCTTATTCTTCCATGCTACGACATAATTTTCTATTTCAAACCATTCACACACTCACAGAACTTTGAGGGTATGGTTGTTGTGCTGTTAAGTTCCTTCACTCCTACACATCGGAGCATTCATTTCTGTAAAACCTGTAAAATAGTTGTTACAGTCACTGTCTTCTGTGACACCAGAGGACTTTTCTAAATCAGTAAACTAAAGCAAAGATGACGTTATCTCAGATCTGCTTTCAGAGTTTTAAACTTATAACAAAAAAAACTGCTTATGTGTGCGATTGGGACGAGGCTAATGAAAGATGCTGTCAAGTTGGGGAACAGTAGGATATAGAGACTTAGGGGCTTAACTCTATTAACTTAAAAGCTGGATATTTTAGACTCCTCAGCAAAGATTTCAGCCTTACTCGTAAAGTATTTTTTAAGTTAAAAGTACTTAAGCAACTACTGTTCATCATTTCTGCAATGCATTATGTTATTTCTTTGTATCCTGAGGCAAAAAAAAAAACATGTACATTTTTCTCTTTTCAGCAGACACCCAGGGTTCCCTGATCCATCCAGTCAGTAACGGCTGCTCGTCCCCCTTGGATCAACAGCAGCGCTCCCCTAACGGCGAGCAGCGTCCCTCCTCTCCCTTAAGCTCTGAGATTCTCAGAGAGCTCAGTCGCTACACTTCCTCCACAGGTGATGCCACTGCTGGCATGGGGAACGAGTTGCCGTCACCGTCGGACGTTTCATCTGGGCCAGTGGGAGACGGAGGCAGTTCACAGAACTATCAGGCTGGTGATCTCAGCAGGCAGCTCGGCGAAGATCTCCTGAACTCAGCGTTAGAGATGCGAGGGAGTAAACGCAAGAGTACTGAAAGCCAGGGCAACACTCAGACGGGAGGCAAACGTCCTTCTGCTGCCAGTCATTTCCCTGGGCTGTCCATGGGCTCCAGTGGACTCAGCTTTCCTCCTGTGGGTCTGAACTCTTCCTCCCTTCTGGGGAGCCTCAGTCACATGAGTCACCCACTGCTGATGCCTGGAAGTGGTGGATCATCATTCCTTCAAACACCAGGACAAACACTGGCTGACCTGCAGAGCATGTTCCCCTCTGCAGGAGCAGACCTACTGAGACAACCTGCCACAGGAAACGGACACCTTCCCACCCCCTCCTCATCCTCTCTGTCCACTGTTTTCTCCTCTGCTTCCACCACCATTCCTATGGCATCTACGCCCTCAGCAGCAACCTCTTCCTCCTTAACGTCAGGTTCTCTGCCTCCGTACTTGATGAACCCCAACATGGCCGGCTTGCTCTCATCAAGTTTCCCTCTCAACTACAGCCAGTCATTGCTGTCTGAGCCGAGGATGTTCCCCACCCCTCTCCTGCCAGGGTCAGGGGGATTCTCCGCTCCTAACTCCAGCTCTACTACATCCAGCTTCCTGTCCCATTTCAACAATCCAACATCCAGCCTGTTAGGGGCAGCTCTGACCCAACCTGACAGACATCCAAGTACCGAGAACGGTGGTGACAGTTCTGATGACGACGTTATCGAAGTGACAGGACAGTAGAGTTTCAAAAAGTCCCAGAGAGGCTCTGTTACAGTCAATCCACCATCTAAAGCACATTGGGAATGGGAAATAAATTTATTTCAAAGTCCGTCTGTTACAGTCAATCACCATCTAAAGCACATTGGAATGGGAATAATCAAATGTTTACACGTAAAAACTAATTCTGTTAGATTATCCACCCTAAAGTCTAAAATTGCTGCATTTGTGCATGCTTTGTTACATTCTGAATGTTCTCTCTGAAGGCAAATGAGTGCAAGAGAATAAAAGTGAAACTTTGCAATGAATTAGATGACTAGACATTGAAGTACATGAAAATTAATATGGGTATTTCTCAGGAAATGAAATTTGTTGATCCTCATCACCTACTAAACAGTAAAATTGGCAACTTCATGATGAGATTACAGATGTCGTAATCATTTTTCACATTTCAGCTTATGAGCAGGTAAACGCTTTCTGCTGTTGATTCAGTCATCACTGAAATAAATCAGAATTCCCATTCGTAATGTGCTCATTGAACTTCATGGACAGACACAAACACACATGGACTCTCATCTGCAAATGAGAGAATCAACTCGTACCTTAAAGACTAAACAAAATCAAGAGTAACAAAATCCTAATGCTGAATATCATAGACTTGTTCAGCTGGAGCAACAGAGCAGTGGGAACAGACTTTTGTCATACGGGGACCAGCTGAATCTTTCAGGGGCTGGAAACAGCCTCATCTGCTACATTTTGAAGCAAGGCCTCACCACGCTGTTACGTTTTTCCTTCTGACTTCAGATGGAATGATGTGATTTAAACTGCTTCATGTTGGATTTTCTCTGATATATTGCTGTGAAAAGGCAGCCAGCCACACTCAGCTGCTGAAAGCTCATTAACTCCCATTTTCTAGAGCAGTCCGTTTACAGTGCAACAAAACCGGAAGCTACAAGGTACAACGGCTAGAAACTGATAGCAGCTAGTAGGGTCTTCATGTTTGTCAAAACTGACAATATATTTAGAGAAAATCCTTCAAGGCTTATCTTTAACAACAGAAGTTTTAGGCTTTCAGAGCATATTTTAGTCTTTAGCAGTTTGATAGTCATTGTAGCATCCCCTGTTGAAAGGATATTAGCGTGATCCTATAAATGAACATGTGGATACTTTGTAAATAACAGTCATTATAATTGTTTATATTGCAAGTCAATACTGTGCAGTGTGTAGACTTTGGTTGTAGGGAGATGGTTTATTATTACAGACTATCACGATCATAAACACACCCTGACAAAGATGCAGGAGAAACCAATTTTTGTTCAACTTTAGAATTTACTTTTTTCCATTTAAAACTAAAATGAATGTACTTTCATGTTAGCCTTTGATAACACAGGGGCTGGGACGTGGATTCGGACTGTGTTCTTTCATTTTAGCCTTAAATAACACAAAGGGGTCTTGAGTCTTTAGCATTTATCTTAGTACATCCTTTTTACAAATCTGTTGGAAGAACTACTGACATTTTGACAGTCGGTGTCAAACCGAAAACACAAGTTTAGGGCAGATTCAGCATTGTGACTAAAAGCACCAAGCATGAAAGCCAAAAGGAGCTAAAACCAAGGTTCAATGTTGCTAGCTTACACAAAAAGCTTGTCATTCCTCTTTTGTTCATGCTCTCTCCCCCATTTATCGATATGGCCCCTGAGTCAACCTACACCCAATGTGTAGTCTTGACTATGGTAATATTCTGAAGACATTTTCAGAAGCTAGCGGAGAACAAATATTACTAAAGACTCCATTGCATTCATGCAGCCTGAGGGATAAAACCTTAAGTCAATGTAGCCACCAACCACAAACATTATATCCAACATTTCAGTACACGCTTGTGACTGTGGCAGAAACCGGGTCAGGTGATGTGGTGGCCTTACAAAACTGACGGTGCCATTCTGTGGTAGCTTTCACCTAAATGCAGTGCAGTGTAAGTAGCTTCTGTCAGTAGTGTCAGTCCGTGTAGGTTATGCGGTGCATTAGGGAGTTTAGGTCTTTGCTGTTCTCTGTGCCCTGTGTTTCTGTGTTGTCATGACACCTCGAGGTATTTAGATTTAGGAAAGCCACTTTCCTCCGTTGGTAAACCAAGCTAGACGCTGTGATGATTAGCCTTTAGAAACACTGGATAACCTGAGACGACAGATCATTCTCTATTGGCTTACCTTTTTTTGTCGATGTTTTCTTGTGGGAACTTTTGCCCCCACAGTTTGAGTACTGTTCCGTTTTTTCTAGTTGCTACTGGCTCCTTCCCTGTCATTTGGACGCTTCATTTCTACCGAGGACTTCGCCTGTTTTCTTCAGCATGTTATGGGAATTTTGATTTGTTTCAGATTAGAAGGTGGAGCTGGCACTTTGGAAAAGGATCCCGTCTGCTTATGAACTGTATGAGGTACATAATGCTGACCCCATGTCTTTATTCTCAGTCTCATCAATCAGTTAGAAACACCGGACATCTTTTATGTTTCTCGGGAATACTTCATTTTTAAAAAATGTTTTTTATAACTTCTTATTGGTGTTCACTCACCTGCCAGTTGTGTCCCTTATTTCAGTCTATGTGTCTGAAATTTATTTATTTATGATGGAAGATATATTGCTTTTGTAATTACGTTTTTTTTAACTTTTTGTTCACTTTGACCCATTAACGGCTGATCCAGTAAGAATTTCATACATGCAGCCTAAATTGAAGCAAAATATGACCGTGTTATCAATGTTATTTTAACAATAAAACACTCTTCTATGGCAGTGTGAATCTTTTGCAAATGATTTTATTCCAGAAAACGTGTTAAGTGTGGCATGATTTATTCAGCTGTGGTGAAATTAATCATTGAAAGCAGCATCAAAAGGCAAAAAGGCAAGAAAATCAGTGACCCGAGATACAAAAAAAATCAACACAAGTTAATATATATTGAGGACTACAGTCAGGATTTTCTAAAAAACTGGGGTCATGAATCCAAAAATGCAAACAGATGAAAAATACTTTTGGAATTGCTTTATATCACATCATGGCTTTCATCATGGCCTGTCTTAACAGTACTTAGATTGTGATCCCACCGAAGAACATTGAAACCATTGATTACATTTTATTTAAGTTATCTGTTGTTTGCTTAAAACCAGACCTGTTTTGAGCAGTTTAGTCTAAAAGTTTGAGTCTTATGACCAGCAGTGTGTAAAAAAAAAAAAAAAAAGTTTAATACCATCCAAGCAGGCAAACATGTACATGATGAGGCTGGATTGTTGTGTTTTCCATGTTCATCATTTCAGTTAAGCATGATGCAGAAATCAGGCTGATGGGAAAGTCCTTAATTTTGCTGATTTTTTAGTGAGAAACAAAAGCTAACATGGCTAGAACAATCAAATACCACTCACAGGCAGGTAGAGTATTTGTGTAATTGTCTGAAAGTCATTAATCCCACCCCAGATTCCCAGAAAAAAAATCAGTGACAGTACTGGATATAACAGTGGTTCTCAAAGTCGGGTCAGGAGGCCCCTTGGGGGTCATAGAGCCGCTGAAGGAGGAAATGGATGGATAATTATATATGGAAAACAAAAAAGACTTTATTGAGGGCATCGTGCTGACCTTTATGTCACCAAAATACAACTTTGATCCTGATAAGTTGCTTCTCCTGTGGCTGTGATTGATGGATAGAAGCTGTGGCATGTGTTGGTCATGAATTGTTTCTAAACTTCTGAAGAAAGGCATGCTGGGAAAAAAAGTTTGAGAACCACTAGTATGAGGAAAGATGGGAAGAATTTCATTACCCAGAGAAGTGTGCAGCTGCAGAAATCAGACTTAAATAAAAATCAGTCACAAAAAGTGAACTCTCTTTAGGAAACCTTGCTCAAGTATCAGTTCTTGTGTCCGTCTCATGTCCTCTGTCAGGACTGTAGCCGTTTTTTGGCAATGTAAGCGCTGGAGACTTGGTTCATTATGATGAGAGCGCTGAGAGCGGGGCAGAGCGCTGACAGGTACCAGGTGTATTCCCTGACAGACGCAGTGAACCAGGCGGAGAAGAGGCCGAGCAGCAGGCTGCCGCTGCCAAGCAGATAGGTGATGAGTCCAGATGCTGCGTGGTAGCGTTTGAGTTTGGCGAGGGACCAGCCTTTGGCTAGAGAATGGTAAATGAGAGGCACAGCTGCCAAAGACTGCGTCGCCGTCACGCAGACGGTGACCAGGCCCAGGAGGCTGTGCCACGAGGTGAAGTGGGGTTTACCGTTCAGGTGTTTGTTGTAGGAGATGGCAGCCAGGCCCAGGACTGCACAGGACACACAGAGACACTGCAGGACCCAGTGAACACGACCTTTGGTCTTGTGTGGCAGCTTTCTGATGGGGGAGGCATGAGGTGAGAAGAGGAGGATGGCTTCTGTCATGAAGAAGGAGAACTAAGGGGGGGAAAAAGAAGACCAATCACTTTTTTATTATCAGCTCATCTGTCCATTATTTTCTTGACTATTTGGTTTACTAGGCCTGGATGATAAAAATGAACCCGAGATCTGTAGAAACAGAAATACTGTTTGATATGAGGGTACCTCTTAGGTTCTCAGCCTCACCCAGAAACAAAGGATGTAACTCCCATCCTGAGACATAACTCTATACTATAAACCTTTATGCCACTGTCCACAAAAATTCAAATGTCAAGTGTTTGTCTTCATCTCTTTGCAAAGATAAAAAAGCTTTGACCTGCTGTGTTGTTGCTCTACAACAATGTCCACACAGTACAAGTGACAGAAGCAGAGATGTGGCTTTAAACTGTTACCCCATGCATGTTACTCACCTGACCTGACTCCGCTCTGATTGCACTGTCCAGGAGCAACAGCAGCAAGCACAAAGCTTTCCTCTCCAGGAAAAGCAATCATGACAAACATTTGAGTTTTTGTGTACACCGATAGAAGGCTTTATAGTATACAGCTTTGACCCAAAAGGGGGGGGGGGGGTTACACTCTTTGTTTCCAGGTGAGAGAGAACTTTTTGAAGTACTGTTGTAATTTCAGCGTAACAAAAATGCAAAGTTCAGTTGCATGAAAAAGTTGAAAGCATGCTCCCTCTCTGTAATGGAGTCACGATTTTTGGCTCTCCCGCTGATGCTGTGTAGGACTCCTGGGTTGAGCTGATCTGTGACTGCCTGGTGGAGCCTATGGACAATCAGGCCCCACATCTGCCAGGAATTGCAGTGTAAAGACACCCCGTGTCCCCCAACACCTCCATCCGAGCGATGCACACCCAGCAGGCTGCTCTGAGGACTGACGGACGATATGTCAGGAGGCTGTCCAGGAATGCACGCTCCTGACCGGCGCGTCTGAACCATAACCTCCCTGTGATGCAGCTGCTTTGCTCTTTCTGACCTCAGTGCACCTCTGGCCTTCTTTATTCACTTAAATGTATGAAGGTGAGCTTGTCTGATTAAAATCCAAGACTGTATCATGCTTGGTTTATCAGCTATTTTGACCAACATTTTTCATGTACTTATTTTGCAAAATATGAGAATATAATGTGCCACAAAAAGAAGATATATTCAAAATGCATGTTTGATATTCTGGTTGTACATTTTTAAGTATAGACATCAACAGAACCGCCACAGATTTGATGTTGGTTGAAACATGCTTAACTGACTCTGGTTCCGTTTCCCAGACATGGAATAAGCCTAATTATAGACTTTTCTCTTGTTATTTTTCCATTAGTCGTAGTTTAGTGTAGGATCAGGTTCATTCCATGTCTGGAAAGTTGACTGAAAATGTTCAAACACTGAAGCTTTTGATTTAAAGTGACATTCAACTTACAGCTAGAGTCATCAAGAAGGGATGCCATGAAAACCAACCTGAAAAGAAAGAAGTGAAGGAAGTCACATTTAGAGTTGAAAGGCAGACAGAGACACCAACACTGAAACGTGTGAAGATCAGGACCACTCACTTGTCCCGGGTTTAGACAGAAAAGCGACGAACAGAGTGAAGCTGAAGCAGATGAAGTGAGTCAGCAGTGAAAACGCTGTTCTGGTCAAACCGTAGAGTCCAGGCTCAGATTCAGCCTCTTTACTGTGAACCATGCTTGAACTGAAATGAACTTACAGCCTGTCAGTCTGTGTGTGAAGTAAAGAAGCAGAAGTGATGCTGGACCAGAAGTCTGTCCTCCTGCTTCATTTAAACGCGGAAAGCTAGAGCCTGCAACCGTAAAGAGCTCTCACTTTAGCGTATCTTTACTGATATTAAACACTCTCTTCCTCAGATCTTTCAGCATGATCTGTGTTTGCTGTTGTTGTGTGGCTCCATCGGTAAGAAAAAACTACTTCCGGTTAAACGTTTCAGAATAAAGTGTTTGATTAATCCACTGCCACTCTAAAACTTCCACCTCACAGGGTATCTGGTATGTGTGTCAGCTGGCTAGTTTTGACTTCATCACAGCACCACTTCAGCACACTCTAAAGTTTTTTCATTATTGCCAGCTTGTCTACTTGTGTCGTAATTTACACACGGTGCATTCCTAATTAGTTTGGTGCTTGGCTGAATTACCATAAAGCAGGTTGTAAACCAAACATCAACGCTCAGGCCTGAAAAATGAATTTGGTTGTGCCAAAAAAATTGCAGAATGGTCACTTGAGTCCATTGCCATAGACACCATGGTTAAAAGCAGATCTCAACATGTCTCCAGCCTGCTACAAAAACAGTTTTGGATTGCTAGTTGGGCTGTAAAAAGTAATTCAAGGAACCTGTTTCTACCAATTCAGTGAATAGCTGTGAGATTAAAGGGCATTTAAATATGTACAGAATTAGCAGATTTAGATAAACTAAGTTGTAAACATTGCCTTCATTTGTTAGGTTGATAGAATAATGTTGATAACTGCATCAGTAACATTTAAACTCCAATTTCTGCGTTGGTTGACCTAAAAATATGTTCAATTTGAGGTACCTTAATGAAAATGGCTTGATAGCTTATTGTTTCTTCATCTTCAGTTCAGGATTTCAATGTTGCAGTTTTTAATATAATTTTAGACCTCTATTCTGAAATTCATGTCGGATGTCCTCTCTGTTTATTATCCAGCTTGACGCAGCAGCTACTGGGTGACGTGGAGACTTCCTGGGTAGATTACACAAACTCTTGTAGGTAAATTAACGGAGTTAGAATATGCACAAGAAGTGCAGCAATAAACCTACAACTGTAATAATAATTATTTTTTGTTTTATGTTGTAGGGTTAGGAGGCTAATTATTTCATGTGCACAAACTAATACATTTTGATTATTTTGGCCACCACTGTTCAAAATAGCCAGGGAAACGATGTGCTGTTGAGTTTTTGAGGGGTAAAAAACATAGGTAAAACATGAAGTTTATTTCTGATTTTAATTTCAAAAAATTCTGTCCATGTATGATGACAATTTATCTAACTTCAGTCAATTATGGTGCAATATAAAAAACATGCATTTATATTGCTGCTCGGCTACCAGGTGCCATATTTTGGTTACTTCAGTGATTAGATTTCTATTAATGCTGCTGTCAGATGCTGCAGGTGTTTAATGAACTCAGAGGAAAGAAACAAACAGCTGGAAGCAACAAACTAAACTTCAGCTCCTGTTAACGTGCTGAGGTCTTTGTGTGTGTCGCCTCCGTCAACTAAAGTCACAAACTATGTATTTTGTGTTCTATGTGATGTTTATGAACAGGACTCACTGATGGCTGCTACTGCTACATGCTGTTGCTGTCATCTAATGCTGCTTTCACTTACACCCCGACACATTCACTGAAACTTGAACATCAGTGTTTCCATGGATAAACTTGACTTACCAGATTGACGGAGATTTCTGGGGTGACGGTGGCTCCCCCTGCCAACCTCTGGGAGGCACTCCTGTTCATCAGGTAAAGCGCTACATCTGCAGCACAGTGTAAGTTTTTCAACTTTAAGTGAAGAGTCTTTCAAACATGAGTGTTTTTTTATCAAAAGACTGCCAATAAAGTGTAGTAAAGAGCATCAGTTCTTCTCAGTATATTTGCAAGCAGTTCTTTAAGGAATAAATTGGAGAACATGCCACAGTTCTTCTGTGGATTTAGACTGTTTCAGTGTCTTCTGTCTCTTCATGTGATCCCGGATTGACTTCACGATGTGGAGATGAGCACTCCTAAAGGCCCAAATCATCAGGATTTGTCAGGAGTCCGATTTTCTTGGAGGATGATGGTTCTTTATGGTTCTGCCTGTGTGTCCGTTGTCATTCTGCACAATGAATTTGGTTCCAAATAGATGCATCTGTTTTGTTACAGCATGATAAAAAAAAAATGCCTGAAATTTTTGCACAGTTCTATATGTGATGTCTCAGACTCATACCACCCCTTCCACATCCAGCAGACTTTCACCGGTCAGCTGTTCATTGGTCATTGTGCTCCAATTACTCTCTAATAAGCTTGTGACGCTGCAGGGCCTCTGCACACTGAGGCACAGGGCAGGAAACGACAACAACATGCTCATTCAGGACTCACTCTCCTCTCTCTGTCTGCCGCTCTCTCTTCTCTGCCTTACACATTACAGCATGAAGACACTCAGCAAATCATTTTTGCTATTACTGACACCACTAAATGATCTACTACATTTCAGAGGACATTTGCACTTTTTATTGCACTGATCTTTTAGTTACTGACTACTTAGCAGATTAACATTTTTCATGCACAGTGTATACGACCATATTAGAAAACATGATGTATTGTCAGATTTATGTCCCCAGAATCATATCAAGTACTGCATCAGTAATAATAATCCAGTTGTGATATATACAATATGCACAGGTTTCATAATAGCACATATTCTCCTTCATTATTGGTTAAAAAAAATTCTTTCAAATATTACTTCCTTTAATTACTCGGGTTACATTTGGGACTTGTAATGTCGGGTATTTATACCGTTGCTTTGCTGGTTTTTCACACTCAAGTCTAGGATAGTTCAGATATGCGTCTAAGTGGTATTTGATCTTTTTCTTTTCAATGCACTTTTGGCGCTAATCCCTCCCAAAATAAAATATTACTATTATGTTTTTTAAAAAACTGGCCCTTGTCGTATCTCCGGATTTACTTGCAGTTGTAGACATGCCTTCCCAGAGATCAACAGTTCACTTTTCTGTCTCTTGAAAACTGAATAAACTCAACAAAAAGCATTAGAGATTGGCACATTATTAACCCACTTTATGGTGTTTCAACGCTCTTGAGCAAGATAGTAAGGAATAAGCAGAGCTGCCATATTTGAGCCTAGAGGCCGTTTCCTCGCTGAAGCATTTCCAAATGTCCCCAAATCAATTTTTAAACAGCTTATGCATTTTAAAATGGCACCCTTCAGTGGTGTTTTGTGCATTTTACCTGTAATGATTTTAAGAGCCAGCAGGTGTCAGTATGGAGCTGCACAGTACTGACAACCATAGATATCTATATGAATGCATTTGTATATATTTGTATATATCTATGCCGACAACAGCGACAGCACAGTTGAGGGGGTGTGACGTCTCATCCACCCTGATTGACAGGTACAGGCATATCTATGGGTACAGGTACCTGATGGTGACAGTAAATATCTGTTCTGATGAGCAAATCTTTATATCATAATCATGTTTAATTTTTTGCACCAATGTAGCTATGAATTTTTTTGCCCAAATTTGATCTGGCTTCCCCACGTTTGGCCTGGATAAATTATTAAGCAGAAAAAATTTACAGCAAATTCAAGATGGCCGACTTCCTGTTGGGTTTAGGGTGTGGCCGTGATTGATTTTTTTTCTTGTGTCCTGATGTGCTGCATATGCCCCCCAAATATTGTGGCTTTAGATGAAATGTCGTGGCAGTTGGCCTAATGACCACTTTTTCAATTTTACAGGGGGTGCTATGGAGCCATTTTGCCACACATGTGCAACTCCCATAAAATATCACATTTTTCGCCACTCCTGATGTGCATGCAAAGTTTGACGTGTTTTGGGGCATGTTTAGGCCGCCAAAGTGGAGTTGAAAAGACGGGAAAAGAGTGAAGAAGAAGAAAAAGAAACCCTAGGGTTTCAATAGGGTCCTTCTTCACCGTCCGTGCTCGGACCCTAATTATGTAAAACCACGACTTGTTTTTCTGTTATTCTGTCATCAACTGGGTGTAATTTTACACATTTATATACAGTATTAACCTTATCCAACATTTTTGAAGTATTTAACATTTCTTTTCATGTAAAATAAAAAAAAATCATTTTTTTTGTAAAGCATGGTTATCTCTAGTTGATGGTCTTTAATGGTATTTACATAGGAAGTGTAAATTGACATTGCATTTTTCTGTGTTTTAAAGATACTGAAAAGTTGTTACTAATTTGATATTTTAGGGAGATATATTTATCATAGTAGCCTTATTCGCTGAAGAAAGAAAAGAAATATCTATCAATCTTTTTACTTAAAGCATTTTTACATTAAATGTTATGGTTATTTATAGTTACAGGTGTATTAATGTGTGTTACAAAATTTTGTAAAATGAAGAGGAAAAGTTTTAAAGTATTACACTGTTATTATTTTTTTACAGTAGCCTATCCTGTCCACACATGCGGCCTGTCAGTGAGGATGAAGGGAATCCTCCAGCGGTGACTCTTCATGTGAGATTAGACGGTAATCCCTCACTCCCAATGTGCATGCGCAAACTCAAGTGCGTGCGTCGGCCGAGGGGCGCTTCGGTGTTAATTCAACCGCAAACTGCCTTCATTCTCCAGATCTGCTCTACAGTATGAGTATGATGAAGTAAACCAGGTAAGGAGTCTTTTTAACGATATCTCCGTCAGAAATCCCGAACATTAGTGTCCGACTGTCACTGCCAGCTGAGTTAGTCGTCCTGCTGCGGGCAACAGGATTAAAACGGGCTGTCCCGTTACACGCAGAGCTGCATTTAGCACTTAACGACAAAGGAAAGAAGAATCTGTCGTACAGACCAAACCCAACATAGAGTTTCACAGAAATAACACAAAAATGCACGGTTGGTCCCGGCTACAATGCGCTCTTGTTGCCCTGTGTGGATAATTGCTCCGTGTGGTGACCCACTTGGCACATGGAGCTCCGGGTTGTTCAGATTCAAGTCACAACTCAGCTGAACAAGAAAACGAATTTAACCAACTTTCACATCCACCTGAGAACACTTCACTCTGATTCTTCCTCATGGCAGCTCAGAGGAATGTTGTAGTGCAGCTCTGCAGACAAGTTTCTGTTGGCAGTGTTTGAATTCCAGCACTGGTGAGAGAGGTGTTCAGGCTTTTAAGATTCGAAAACTCAGCTTAAAGCTATCATTAGGCAGCAGAAAGACGCTGTTTGTATTTCTCTTAATAAATCAAGAAAAAAATGTAACCAACATTTTAGTGGGTAAAGCCCAATTCGTGCCTTTAATCGTTTTAAGTTTAATCTTCAGTAATGTCTCACATCTTAAGAGCCAACCAGCCATATTAAATAGTGGATTAAATGTACATCATTTCACACTCAAGCATTATAAAGTAGCATAAAAGTACTTTCTGTACTTTTCAACCATATGAGTAAAAAGCACCTGTAACTGTAAAACAAGTGTACAAGACCTAAACATTCAATAATTTTACCCCTTGACGCCTGAATTTATTTATAATTTTTGCTTTCCAGCTGATGCTAAAATAAGTGGAGATTGTTACATTATCTGTTACACACAGGACATAGATACATAGATATAGTAATAATAATAATAATAATAATAATAATAATAATAAAAGGTCTATAATAATTAGGTCCCACTCCAACCGGTCCTACGAGAAACCTGTGCTTGCAAAAGGTTCCAAGGTACGTATTGACTGTGCACAAACCGGCACTGGGGGAATGGATACACTATCTCAGCTGCAGCCTGAATGAAAGTAGTATGATACAAATTTGCAATAATAGGCGTCAAGGGGTTAAAGGCCATATATTGTGCCCCCTTTTAAATGTCAAATGTCCCGAAAACAAATTTTGTTGAAAATCTTGTGTAAGTGCCTCATGTTACTGTCACTGCTGGTTTTAGTTCTGTTCTAAACGGACTGTTTCTGTGTCTGTAGCTTTAAATGCTGCTCAGCTTCTACCATCCACGCCCCCTTCAGGAAAAAAACTCCCTCTGTCTGTGACATAGACTGTATATATAGTGGACGTAGCATCTGGCTCCAGAATTGAAGCCAACCCGGAAGTGTCAAAAACTTGCAATATCCCGCCGTCCGCTAGGGTTGGCTCCAAAAAGCTTTTCCTCCATAGACCCCAATTCATTTTTGGAAAAAATAAAATTTGATAGACTGATTTTCTACAGCTCAGGTTTTTTTTCCTGTTAGTTTTCATGGTCAAAATGAGAGATCAGGTGGCCGATCTTAAAATAAATCAATACTGAATTTTAAATAAATCGTTAAAGTTGGCGGAGCCAGGGGGCGTGGCTATACTTGATAGACAGCAACAGAAGCCTCTGCGATAAAACGTGGGCGGGATAAGAGAGTCCTCAGCCAATCCTGCCCCTAGTTGCTCTCCGGTCCAGTCTGTTTGATGACGGTTTTTACGTCACTGGCTCCAAAAAATCCAAAACGGCGACCAGGAAGTAGCAAAATCCGGGCTTCATTTTATTGGCGTTGAAACCAACGGGTGACGTCACGGTTAGTTTACGTCTGGTCTGTGATTGACAGTGTAGAGCGGTTCACCACAGCTGACACAAACTTGAATGCGCCTGCGGGACTAGAACTTTCTGTCGCTTCTAACTTTCTCCCTGAGCAATCATTTTGAGTTAAAATATCAATGAATTCATAGCCCAGCTGTTTTTACCTCATGTGTAGAGTGAATTTGGAAGTGACTGCTAGTTAACATTTAGTCTTAATGGCCTTTATTTGAGTCACTACTTCATACTCATTCTACTGTCTGGCAACAGAAACAGATAAATGAGAATAGCCGTATTGGTAATTCAGCCACTTTAAAATGCAGCGTGAGCACGGAGAGCAGGAGAGAAGTAAACAGATGTAAATACTGACTGAGCTTATGTTGCCCTGATGCACAACAGGTGACATTAAAACATAATAGCTTCCATTATCTCTGACCTGTACACATGTGGTCAAAGCTAATGGTGATCTTAGCCACATTAGCCACACAATGCTCTAACACTAAGGACAAAACACAGTCAAAATGTTTTTCATTTCATAGGACCCTTAAAGTCATTGCTACAGGCGTTGCCAGTTGTTTCTGAAATGATTTATTTAAACGAGTGTTGTGCTTCCTGAGTTTAGTGAATCATGCAGTATTGACCCACTTTATGGTGACAGAGTTTTGTCTAAAGTATGCAATTTCACTGTCACACACAGAGAAACATTATCAGTTATCCCGGGATTGTACAGGATTATGCTCTTCATCTTGCCCCACATTTCAATATAATCGTATGACTCCCGGCATCAGATAACAAAGATTAATCTTTTTGCTTTTCCATTTGTAAAGCCAATACAGTGCAGATATTGAATATAGGATTTTAATTGCCTGAAATTATTAAATTTTTTTGTAAACTGTATTATCATGGAAGCGTTTGTTATACTGCACCAAAGACATTTTTTCTCTACACCTCGTTATAAATATGCTGTTTCCAAAGAAGGCGTAGGACTTTATATTGTAATGAACCATTAGCTGACTATGTAAAAATGTGACAGCGGCAATGAATGCATAGAAACTGTTCAAGGTACAGAAGGTTAAATATGTCAGCTGTTGTATGTGTTTTACGTTAAACTGTCCAACACCCAACCATGTGTATGATGTCAAACTGTCTTGCAGCTCCAAAGGATTTAGTGACGACCTGCTTATCTGCACAACACGACAACCTGCAAGTGGATTGAGCCAAAAAAACAGACCTGGTACTTTTTGGGGCAAAAAATTCTGTACATTTCATTAGATACTGACATTCATAAATCATGCAAAATTACACATACTGCTGCTGTCCCCTCTTAGGGCCGGACGTATGCCCATACTAGCTAATGGACAGGAAGTGTTCACTTGACATGTCAGTATCCGTATCAAGGACAGGATGTCTAAATGTGAGCTGATTGAGCTGAAGGACCTCAGTGTAAATGATCCCATTGAACTGGCTGCTCCGACTGTCCACGTGGCCCCACCGCCTGTGAACCTTGGTCACCCCAGCCCCTTCCACGTTGTCCGTTTGGTGGGGGACAGCGTCAGCATTGAGGCGTCCGGGTATCACACTGGTGAAACTGGTGTGGGTCACGATTTCCAGCCCTACAGTCACACACATCTGACCTGGTGTGACCTCTGTGGAGAATTCATCTGGGGTGTTTATAAGCAGAGTTTACGCTGTGCCAGTGAGTATCTCCTGTATGTGTTTTTGTTTCAAGGATATTGGTTGTTTTACACCTACACTGTAAAAATGTACTGCTTTCAAAAGCTTTTCAGTGTAATTTTTAAAAATCATCTAAACATTTTACTGATCTTTCCTGTTCTTAATAAGTTACAGATAATACCTAGTTTTTATGAAACAGGCCAGAACTGTAAATAACGACCACATCAAAATAATAATCACAGTAATGATTTTCACAATGTTCGACCGAAATACAGTTATTTTTTTCGTGTTTAAGTCAGGAAAAAAAAAGGTTGTCACTGCTCAAAGAAAAACTATATTTAAAGGAGTGACAAATAGTGAATCACTATTTTCCTGTCATTTTGCAGATTTCATGATTTTGTTAAACTGGAAAGAACATCTAGCAAAATCACAGAAAAAAGTGTTAATTTATGTCAAGACTGTGTAAAAAAAAGACAGGAAAAACTTTCTAATTTCTGCAAATTTTTGTTATATTTTTTCATTTTTACAGTGTATGACCATAAAGTTACATTGTTTCATTCATTTATTAAATCAGCCAAAAAAATATAATTACTTTGCTGATATTCCAGGTATTTTACTGCAGTTTCTGAAAATTACAGTAATCCACAGTTGTTGTTTTTTTACGTATTTTTTTCAGGCACCTTACATTAAAAGCAAGTAAATGATTCTTGTCTGCACAAGTCAAACCTGACAATCAATATCTTGTTTTTATGTGTTGCAGACCTCTATTATTGACTAAAAACTAGTAGAAACGCATTAATCAGTTGTGCCAATACAAGCTGACGTGTTTGCTCATTAGGAAAAACACATGTATTGTATTTCTGAGTCTGTCCCTCATTCACTGTCATGCTGCTGTCGATACTTAGAAATGACCAAATCCACAGAACATGCACTATTGTCTCCATGCTTAGCTGCTTTATTTAATCTTTTTTAAAGATGAAAGTAGGCGCTTGTTTTAGAGATTTAACTTTTTAGAAGAAACCAATGAGCTTGTTGCAGAGAGTCACAAATGGGGCGGGAGGAGGGGGAGTTGGAAAGTATCGAAAGACACATTGTTAGTTTTGGCCTTTCCATTTTTTTGTTTGTTTTTTTGTGAAAATTAGAAAAATGTAGAATAATATCAGTCTCTTTCTTTACAGTGGTTTGAAGTAGACAATATCAACCAATATTGTTGCTCATTTGAGGTTTATTATTTAATCTAGTTAAAAGATAAAACCATTAACCTAACATTAAATTGCTCAAATGAAGACAAAGGCATTGACTTAATAAGAAATAGCAGAAAATAGAGTGAAGTTAAAGCCTCTGTAATCGCACAGTAACTTAGTCATGCACACTCAAGTCTCACAGAGCTGTAACATCGTCTTCACTTTTCAAACCTCCAGAATGTCATTTTCTCATGTTAGTTTTTCCATTCATGAGAAACTTTATCACAGAGTCTTTGTAAACTTTAGGAAGCTCTGGCTAGCATTGTGTTTTAACTGCCATCTGGTACAGATAAGCTCTGGGAAGCTCTTCCTCTGCCTGTCTGTATCCTCGGACTTGAAGAATTTCTGTTCAGCTTCATTCAAAAAGACAACAACTACTGAAGCAATGAGAGATAAACGGGGGACAGAGTGATGCTTATTGATGCTCAGGGACAGATTACTGAATAAAAGTCTACACCAGAGGTCTTTGTAATTGCACCATCTAAAGGTTTCTCTCTGTGCCTCTCAGACTGCAGCTACACTTGTCACTACCGCTGCCGAGCGTTCATCCAACTAGACTGCAGCGCACATGAAAGTGTGTTCACAGAGCCTGTAGATGACTCCATCGAGACGGATACAAATGTGGTAAAGAACAAAACTACACTCTGTTCTACACCAGTCCATTTATACAGAGAGCAGTTTTCATCTGATTGTTCTACATTTATAATAGAAAAGGACATCTAAACTGCGTCAGTAATTCAACCGTGCAACAAGGAATAAATTCTTTCAGTGAAAAAACGGGTGCTGATGTTGGTGGGTGGGTCAGACGTAGTGATGTGCGAAGAGTTCTTTTCACTGAATCACTTTGGTTCATTAAAAAACACTTGTATGTTGAATCATTCAGTGCTTCAGCGGAGCTCCAACAGCAGAAACCCAAACTGAATAATGCATAATACTAATGACTTCCAGTTTCTCTTTTACAAACACGATGTATGATTTTTCATATTTGAAACTGTTTCCTTGCTTGGTGTTGGAGTTGAACGCTGTTTTTATTACTTTTATATCTTTGTTTCTGATCCACGGTTCAGCATTACTCCTGAACTTGCTGGGCCTGATTCCAGTGGCTTGAGTCGCTCACTTTCACTCAGAGCTCACATTCACTGTGCTGTATGTTCTGTGAAGGAGTCATTGAACATGAATTATTCCCTCGCAGTGAAATGATCTCACACAGTCTTCAG
This sequence comes from Acanthochromis polyacanthus, assembly GCF_021347895.1. NCBI lineage: Eukaryota > Metazoa > Chordata > Actinopteri > Pomacentridae > Acanthochromis > Acanthochromis polyacanthus. Next base: position 12,818,750 of record NC_067117.1, on the reverse strand, counting down.
CCAGCTGGTTTTTCATATTGGAGAATGAATTCCAGGGATACATTCAATCACTCACTGACACTGACTATTTAATCAATAGGCTGATTTTCAATGCAGGAATTTAGTTTATATGGTGACCTTTTATGCATGTTCAAACCCCAACTCCTGGTAGGAGTGGCTCAAAATTCCTGCTGTGTGGATCTCATTGCTGATTGTTCTAAGCTTGGAGAAGACAAAAGCTGATTGGTTGGACTCAGTCTTTTTCAAACATCAGCATCTTCACAACAAAAAAACCCCTCCATTGTTGTTTTTCTTACATCCTCATGGAACTGGAATTACTACAATTTGTTATTGTTTTTAGAAATTCAGAGTTATGGTTGGGCTCGAAGCTGTCAGATGCTACACAACAACAGAAACAGAAGGACTGAAAGGGTCATTTATGGGCCTTTCCTGTGAACAGCCGTGCCATCGCAGTGTAGAAATCACCCAATGAATCACTGACTCACTGCATATGCTTTCACAGCTGTCAGAAAACTCATCTGAACTGACAAATGAACATTTTATCAAGTGATTGAGTTCAGTTCAGCAGATTCATTCTTATGAACAAATCGTTCCCTGAAGGACAGCACACTTGTCAAAGCAGATGGAGGCTCCCAGATTGCCCACCGCTGTCCACTGTGTATCGTTGTGCCATATGTTTCAAAAATACTGCTTTTATTACCTACTCATTGTCAAGGAAAGTAATTCAGGAGAGAGCTGAGGGGAGGAGATGACTTAACTACTTGAAACAATAAAACAGCTGTCCTTGTTTTGGATCCATTGAAAAACTCTGCAGAGGTCCACTGATCAGTGCAGTTTATCACATAATTAAAAGGTTGCGTTATTGTTTTTGCAATGCAAACATTGTTTATAGGCTTAAGCTTGAGTTGTGATTATTTTGTCACACATATTTAATTGCTGTTTATGATTCATTTATTATTGTACACGACCCAAACACACCACTTTAAGTCTGATAAAGTTGGAACATGGTTATACCTTTTGTTTGTACAGCAGAGAGCAGGATAGTCAGATACGTCAACCAAAAAATAAGGTCACGAATTACGCTTTTGGTCAGACGTTTATTGATTTCTATGATGCTTTTTTCAGCTCAACTCTATCCAAGAAAAAACTCTAAAAGCGATGGCAAAGCATCATTGATCTTTAAGGGGTTGAAGTGCATTTAATAAAACATTTCATGGTCTAAGTGCTTACATTTTGGATGTATTTAAGCCATTAGAAAAGCTGCAGCTGAGTAGCGAATTCATCAAAAATAAAGCTGTTGCTGGAGTTGTAATGTGGACAAGTTGTACATGTTGAACAAAAACGAGAGTGTTTTCGATGAATGATAAAATCAGGAGAAAGTTGCTTGTGGGACAGTTAAAGTGGGTCTCAGTGGGAGGGGTCTGGCCCTGCAGATGTCTTTGTAAGGTTTTATTGTTGGGGAGGAGCAAATGGAAAGAAAGAGCAGCCAGTAGAAGAGAAACAGAGGAAAAAGAAGCAATCTGGGACATACAGCTCCTAATAGTGACGACACAAATTTTAAAAAGCTTAACAATTATTCTGGAGCCTTTGAGATGACTTGGGGAAGCACAGCGAGTGACTCGTCCTTCAGCCAGGAAGACAGCAGCTCAGAGCTGGAGCTCTATTTCACTGCTTATACGTCTTTCTTTCCTAAGGTTGAGGCTGAGGAATAGTTTATCAACCTTCTCTACTGATTTCTACTCTGTGAATGATGTTAATTTATTCAAGTTTGTATTCCTGCTACAGACAAAGAGTTTGAATTGATTTGACTTCTACTTCCATTCATCTTTACGTCTCTCTCCGTTCTTAAAGCCCAGCGGTGAAGGTTAGTGTTTGCTGTCACGTGGCCTGATTGGTATTGTGTCTGTGATGTCTTCAGGATGAAAAGATTGAGTTGGGAAAACAGGAGTTAAGTGCTGCTGAGATTCAACAGAGAGTCAAGGAGTACAATGCTCAGATCAACAGCAATCTCTACATGGTGGATGTGAGTCACTAGTATAAAAAAATCATGCAGAAATGTGCATTTAGACTGTATTGTGCAGACTCTACTGGCATTGCATTCACTCATTATTATGCTTTAAATCTGTCTACTCTGCAGAATAGAGACGGGTCCTACACTGGCTTCATCAAGGTCCACTTTCAGTTACTTCGTCCCATCTCCCTCCCTCCTCCTCAGAGCCTGACCTCGACGCAGGAGAGCGACCAGCCGGGCAGACGGATGAGTCGTCGGACATCTTTCTACCTCCCCAAAGACACTGCAAAACACCTACATATAAGCTCTGAAACGAGGGTGCGAGAGGTGATCGAGGCGCTGCTCAACAAGTTCACTGTGGTGGACAACCCAGCAAAGTTCGCCTTGTTTGAACGCACAGAAAGACAAAGTCAAGGTAGGATTTTTGAGATTGTATTGTTATTAGAAAACAAAGCTGAGTGTTGAATCCTGAAGCTCTGACTCTTCTTCCCCTAGTGTACATGCGTAAACTGTCTGACGATGAACGTCCTCTTTATCTGCGCTTGTGTGCTGGACCCAGTGAAACAGTGTTGAGTCTGGTTTTGAAGGAGAATGAAACTGGAGAAGTAAATGTAAGTTTCCATTTTGCTCTTAAACTTTGGTGATATGATAAATTTGACAATATATGGTGAGAAAATGACACATGAACTTATAAATAGCTGCTGAAAGTAAATTGTGTCTCTTCTACAGTGGGATGCATTTAGCTTTCCTGAGCTCTGCAACTTTCTGCGAATCTTGCAGCGTGAGGAAGAGGAGCACGTACGGCAGATTGTGAAGCGCTACGCTCTTGCTAGAGACAGGATGAAGCAGGCGATGGCCAGAATAACTACTCCTGGTTGACACTGAGACATTCATCCGATTCTCACATTTGAACATTAAAAGAACCTTTTGCCTTGAAAAATATCACAGATCAGTAGGAAAATTGTATATGTATAAGGAAAGAGCTTGGACAACGGTCATGTTTTGAATATAGGTTGTTAATAAAGCAGGGATGCTGCTGTTACATTTAATGTGAACCACCTAAAGAACCAGGTCAAGCTACGTTTGTGCAAGCAGAGCTGCTGTTTTTGAACTGGATCAGCACAAAACATAAAGGATTCTGATTTCCTTAGAAACCATGCTGCTTGATTAGATTATTTATAGTGACATTAAAGAAGCATTTTAGGGTTTTCTTGTAATTTATCTGGTCATTTCATGTGATATTTAGGATCCTCTATTGGTTGTTTTTTTTCTTCATTTTTGGCACTTTAATAAACCTGTGAAATTGAGCTGGGCAAGTTGAAATGTGTTAACATCCAAATGATCTAATAAACAATGATAACAAACTGGACAATTTCATGGCATTCCTATGATGATGTCAACAATATGGGAGCTAAAGTATGTTATGCGGATTTTAGAACATCTCAGTAAAAAGTATGAACACTTTTATGCTCTTGTAACAGCCTTCAGTCTTCGTAGAGTCTTCACTCCTCCTGAGTCAGGAACCTGATTGCAGGGATTTGCTCCCATTCATTCCCAAGAGAATGTATGAGGTCAGCCAGGTGTTGGGAAATAGAGCCTGGCATTTATATCGAACAAAAGCTTGAACGCAGCTTTTTCTGACTTAGAAGTTCTCATTTACTGAGATAATCCATAACTTAGTCAGGTTTCGCTTTACATGACAATAATCTGATAGAAAGCCCAGCACACACACACACCTACTGACTACTCGATGCCACAGATTACAAAGAGAATGACAACTGTTGGCCGTTTCATGACGCCCATTCTGTTGTAGAGATGCTGTGAGCTGAAACAACAGCTATTTATTCCCCTATTTAACAGATAATGTTTAGAATTTAAGAAAAATGACTTGCTGTATTTCGATTTTTGTGCAGTATTGTAGTTCTTAAAAGTTACACTGAGCTTAAAGTTGGGCCCTTGTGCAGGATAAAATATTCCTTAAATGACCTTCACAGTGGTATTTGTCATGTCACAGCAGACAAGAAAAAGAAAAAAAAACAGCCAGTAACAGTACAGAGATGTGCATTGAGCAAAAATATAAACACAGCATGCAATATTTTATTCATTCTATCTATTCCTTTTAAGTAATAGGTATCTCTTGTTCAACACACAGCATCTCTACATCAGAATGAAGATCTTCAAACAACCCAGAACCCACTATACTGGAGGTTATGAGGTTATTAATACTGGCTGGTGGAAGGTTTTCCCACTCTTCTTCAGGGCTTCGTGAAGCTGGTGGACATTTTGGGGGACAGGATCATATCATCAGACATGAACATGCAGAGCACCACATGGCAGATGGGTTATTGTGCCATGCTGCTTAAAATTATTTCAGTTGTGAAGTTGTGGACATTCATGTGACAGCATCCAGCAGCCAATAGCCCGTTCTTGTCATCTGTGAAATCATGTCTTTTGAAAAACCTGCATTTTAAGGTGTTCTAATGGTCAAAGGAGTGTCTGATCATTGTCCTTTCAAGAAACACCTGACAAGAATGTGGACTAACCCAGTGGTCAAGATTTTTTCACCAGCTGAACATAAATTTAGCTAAATTTAACCATTTCCTAACCATACCAATAAGATTTGTAACTTTATTTCTGAGTCAGAAAATAAGACCAATTGCATGCTGAATTTGTATTTTTGGCCAGTGCACACATTTGGAAGCTTTTTGTTGTCTATTGTTTGCTCTGCAAACCACAAAAGCAGGCCAGAACACAACGTAAACCTATAAGAGAAGGCTGTCCACACACATTTAGCTACAGAATGCATCATACTGACACCACACACTGCTTAGGCTTATTAAAGGCAGAAGGAGTTACACTTGTGTCCATGTGGTGACGCTGCTTCCCCACGATGTCTCTATGATACCAGTAAAGGGGAAAAACACAGAAGAAGAACGTTGGTTAGCATAAACAGCTAGCGTAGCTGTATGTGTTATGAGGTCCTTGCCTGATCAGAATTAGCAGCCCACCAAGACAAATTTCTCAAAGAAAATTTGGTACCTGCGAACACACCAGCTCCCACTTTAGGTATGTTTTCTGTTCAGATGACGCGACAGTCGCTGGTTATCCCAGCAGCTAGCGTTAGCCACTGGCTGCGTCAGTTAACGTTATTTTGTGTAGAAACGTGTTGACCTGGCTAATGCTAGTAACAGAAAGCTAATTGTCTCTAGCTAATGGTGATGGTTGTAGCCAGGGCACAAAGTGACATTAAAGCTGCTCTAATTAACGCAAACAATACCAATTTCTGATTCGTGCTGTCGGACAAAGCTAGCTAGCCAAGTTAGTTGGCACATCTGGATAATGTTACGGAGTCTTCTAGACTCCAAGCAGAGCTTACTCGTGTTTTTCATCTTTTTTGTAAATTTGAAGTACAATTTTAAAGCGATTACTTAGCTTGTTATAGAGAGGTAGCTAGGCATGGGACGTTGGCAAAGCTGTGCTAACGTAATGTTGCACTGTCATGTCACTGGCCTGCTTTTTCTGACTTCTGGGCAAAGGACATATTACTATTATGTCATAGCTGTGGTTTGTGTCTTGTGACATGAAACTATTAGAAAACAATGGCTATAAATTCAGGGCATTATATTCATTCTCAGGGTTTGCTGTATTGTGTGGCCTGTCTGCGGTACCACTTTTCTTGCCAACAGACAACTGGGATCTCAGGAGCTGCTGTAAATGTCTACCGTAGTTTTCCATTTCTCAGCCTTTCTTGGAATATAATAGGCTATATATTGTAGGAAATAGTTATACTCGTGTTGTAATGTCTTGTCTGAAATGTTGCAACTCCTAACTTCATTTGTCACTTTTAACAGGTGTCATATGCTGAAGGTCACATTTCGTCTAGTACAGTAACACTGTAGCACCGCTGGCATCCCTGTGATCCAAGAAAATAATGTGCTGCAGCTGAAGATGGGGGGTAGTGGCTCCAAATCCAAGGGATTTTGGCCTTTTTCTGGCTCAGGCAGTGTGGATGACCCAACCAAAGATGGAAACGAGCAGTCACTGGCAAGAGTTCGAACTTTCCCAGGTGCAACGCCTTTTGTGTTTACCAGACGAAGGTAAATACAGCCTCAGCATCAACATGAGGACTACATCAGACTAATACACTGAGATGTTCTAATAATCATAGTGCCTTACAGCATTAATACACCTATATATTTCATTCTTTCATTAATAACTAAATAAAATAGGACATTTTAAGTGTAGTTTGTAGCTTGGAGATAAGTTAGAGATTCTGTTGCATCCAGAATGTTCCTGAGAAAAACAGCTTCATATTGATGTTCCAGCAGATGTATCAATGTGTCCATGCAGTAGATGTTTCAAACATCCACGCCCAACAGCTAAAATGTTATACTGCACATAACAAAGATGTGGAGTGAGCAAATTTCACTGATGTTCTTATAAAAACTTTAAACATGTTGAATATGGTGATGTATTATCTGCTCATACAAAAAAGGAACATTTAAAAAAATGATTTTCAAGAGATTTATCTGTGTTTGCACAGAAAACATTTCCAGAATTTCGGTCAGTACTGTTGGCACAGAGTAAGATGAAGCCGTAAAGTCATGCTGTTTGCACAACAATTCAGATGACGTCTGTTCTTTCAGTTTTCATAATTATGTGTTCACTTCATCTTCATTCTCCTCTTCATTTGGCATGACATACTGTAGTCTTCTGCAGTGGTAGCAGATCTGTAACGGTCTTTTCTGCCCTTTTGTACTCCACTTTTTTACTGAGCTGTTATTTGCTCTCCCTACTCCCCTAACCTTTGAAAACCACCCATTTTCAAAAGTTAGGACAGCTGACTTAATGTTGTTTCTAGAGCAACAATTTTGTACAGAAGCTACACGGCATAATGCATAACATTCCCAAGAGTTGGCTGGTGGCTTAAAGGTAGAATTAGCAATTCTAATCCAACACAGCTTCTGGTCAAATTCAGTGAATGTCATCATGCTTTCCTATCTGTCTCTTTATGCATTTGAATAAAATCTCATGTTTGTACACAGCCCTGGCTCTGTAAATGGGGAAACAAAGTGGCTCAAACCAATCCACCTAACTCAATTCCAGTATGTCCTGTGCCTGTTTGTACTCGTGCATAGGACAGGGAGAGAAAGAAAAGGGAGGGCTGATTGGGAAAGGGGACAATGGGGCAGAGAGGGACGGTAACTCTATAATTATGCTATCTAGATAAATACAAGCAATGTCTCTCCAGAATAAGGCTCCATTTTTAAAGAGATTCTTAATGTTTAACAACATGAAGTATATATTTTTTTCTTACTGGGTATTTTTTTGGTGGGTTTCTCATTGGCACTTATTTGTTGACCAAAAAATACAGAACGTGTACAAGTAATACACTGTACAAAAATATTGATGCAGCATGCAAATGGTCTTCTTGACTGACTTAAAGAAAAAGTATAAAATCTAAACTTGGAAATAAGGTATAACCAACCAGTGCGGCAGAACAGAACAGCATTTACTTAATCCCCTATTCTAAAAACAACGGATAGCATTTCATGAAACATTACATGTTACGTCTTTGTTTTTTGTTCAGTATGTTTTCTATTCACCGGGTGACTTAAAAAGGTATTCTGCATCATTAATTTTGTCTCTCTGCTGCAGCTCTATGTTCTTTGATGAAGATGGCGATTTGGCCCACGAGTTCTATGAAGAGACGATTGTGACAAAAAATGGCCGTAAAAAAGCCAAGCTGAAAAGAATTCAAAAGAACTTAACAGCTCAGGTGGGGAAGTTGTTACCGTAATCTATGATGTCATCTACACCAGTTTGCTTTGTCATCGATCTGAATCATTTTAATTTATCTTGTGTCCTTCCAGGGAATTATAAAGCTGGACCACCCGTGCATCCATGTAGATTTCCCAGTTGTCCTCTGTGAAGCCTGACAGCGTCTGAGGAGTGTCTCAGACATGCCACTGTGTCAACTCCGTCCTGTGGCTTCCCATACAGATGGAAGCCAGAACCACCTTTTAAAATAACATGATCTCTTGATATATTTGATGCCCTTACGTGGACAGGCTGATGCATTGTGTGCTGAGCCTCTGCATGTGATCTGTTTTTGGCTTGTGTGCTGTTCGACACAGAAAAGGTCACCGGCGGGGATCTAGAGGGGTGCCAAGCTGGCAAAACCTACTCCGTTTACAGATCATGGCTTGTGTGCATGTCAGTGTGAATGTGTGTGCAGACGTGAGATGAAACATGACAGGCCTGAACGTTTTTGCTGCAGATTGTTTTCTGGTGTGATTCATGGAACTCGAGGAGTTTAAGGGGAATGTAAGCAGTTCTTCCCTCTGTCATGGTCTTACCTGATGAGGGGAAGTTGTCAGTGCACACTTTAGTTTTTTTGACACCATTTTGACTTGCTTTATTATGCATGGAACAGGATCTGCTTATGAGTTATCACCGAGGGAGTTGACAATCAGTGGCCCACGAAATCTGAAGTGGATTAACGTCATATTACCATGTTGAAAGGACTGGCTTCAGTGACCTCAGAGCCGCTCATGTACACAGCAGCAGTGAGTCTAATAAGAGATCCTGTTGTTTTCTTTGCTGCTTTGGCATACTATGTTTCACATTTAATTTATTATAACTGTTTTTTTTAATTACAACTGTGTCATGCTCCTGTTTTATATCCATACATTGTAGTCGACAGTATATTAAAGTGCATTTACTTCACAAGCCTTCAATATCAGCGAGGACAGCAAACTTATGGACATATTTCATAATTGTTGCTTATAAAAGCTCATGCCAAAAACATCTGGGTTTTATGTTTGTAGGTGAAAATGCTAAACTAGACACCTGGCTGTAACCACAATTTAGAACAGAGTGGTCATGTTTTTTTTCTGGGGATTAAGAAATGTCAGCAAGCTAAAAGGAGTCTACAACAATATTTTGGTATGGTAGCCACATCTTGACATCAATGTGGTTAGGTCAAGGAATTTGAACCTGCATGATGCAAAATGATCCAAACTTTGCTGATTGATTTTAATAAAAAAAATTGTGATGATAGTCAGATTGAATCGCATCAATTTAACTAGGGATTCCTAAGAAATTAATATCTGGAAGAGGTTTCCAAAGTGAGCCAGTCATTCTAAATCCAAACTGAAATGAAGTTGCAAGAGGAAAATGTCGGTCAAATGTATCTTGCCTGTCTGAGCCTTTACATAAGAATTCTTGGCAAGCTTATGAAATAATCTTTCATAATAACAGACTTTAAACACTAACAGTAAAATGAACTGCCAAGACCTGTAGTGGAAAGTTTGCTCCTGACCTCCACCTGTAATGAAATTAACCACCTGCAGAGGAAATTGCAAAGGCAAACTTGTTTGGAGGTAAAGTGTGCACATAAGCGTCTGCTAATGAGGACTGGATAAAGTTGGGACACTAGCGAACGCCATCAGTGCATGGGAAAGGGTTTTCTACAAAGCTAGCTGATATTGCTGTCCTTACAGGATAAAAAGGTCTGTGCCAAAATCCACTCCACTTTATTACTTCTATGAAATGATTTTACTCTGCACAAGTCTTTGTGCTTATTTTATGCATGTTATTTTTTTGCTTGTGGGCGAGTACCGTTTTCAGCTGACTCTGGGGGAGACATGGTGCTCCAATTACTCTGTTTTGTTTGTTTTCACAGAGCTGAAATAATATGCAAAGCCTTGAGGTGAATTGCGGTATTGGGGTTAAGAAAATTGACTCAGCAAACCACCCGCCTTCAGGCTTTGCTGACAAATGAGAGGGCACATTTTTAAGATGCAAAAAAGGGCATTATTCACAGGCACTGCTGCCATTGTTTATCTAATCATTTAAAAGAAGAATGTGTCTCCCATTTCTTTGTGTTTCAAACATACCACATCTCATAGTCTTTTATTACACAGCCATAAGATCTGAAAAGGTTGTAACACAGCAACAAGGTCAGGTGTATGAACAAACATGCTTTGACAATGTAAGCACCTCACTGCATTTTCTTTGCTATTAGTACAAACAGGGATTATAGAAAGTCTTTTCTGAAGTAATTCATTAACACTCTCTGGAGCACTTTGACTTGTTTACCTGAACATGAGGTCAGCGTTGTGTCATGTTCTCTTTCTCAGCTCAGATTTAATGGAGCACTTAAGCTTTAGGATGCTGTGCTGTTTTTTGTTATTGCTGAATCTCCTCTAAACAAAAACCTGAGGTCCTGATTGAGCAAATATCACATTTATAGTCATGGGATCACTTTTAATACCGCCTTAGTCTTCATGAACGCTCTTTTAAAAATGATAAACCACTGGAAATAATCTGAGCTCTACTTTTCAACAAAACTCTTAGTAATATTGTTTTTTTTTAAGCCATAATATTGCATATGGTCTACACAGATTTTAAGAAAATTTGATCTAAAGCACCACCCCACTGAATTTCACAGTGCTGGATAAAGTAGGACAGTGGATTTCTGGTTGAGTGGGGCAGCAGTTTCATGCATGAACACTCATAGCAGGTAGTGGCTTAAAATGCTACAATACCAGCAGTTTTTCTATTTGTTTTTAATAAAAAGGTGTGTAGTACTAAGTATATAAATATGTGTCAATATATATGAACTATTTCAGATATTTTGTATTATGTTTTTTCTGGCCCATCAGTCCTCACCGCCAAATTCAAGTGAAATCTTAACTTTAAAATGTAAACCATGTAAGTATTTCCAAGCTGCACAAGCATTAGAAGCTACAGCAAGTCCAGATATTTTGCAGTCATTTGGTGGCATTAGGGCTCTTTGGGCTCTGTTTGACTTGCTCACCTTTTACCATTAGAGACAAATTGATGACAAACACAGATAATACTGGTTAAGTGGAAATCGTGTTTAGCTGATTTCCCCTGCAAAACCTGTGCTTACTATAATAATCACATTGAATTCACTAGCAAAGCAGCTGCTGAACTGTATTCTATTCTTATCTATAGATTTTAATGCACTAATATGCAGTACACCCATGGAGGCTTTACACTTTGCACAGCTACTCTCTGAGGATCATTTATATTGTGTTTCAGTATAGTTTTAAAAGCATTCAGTTAAGTTGGGATAAATTAAAAAGCAGTTACTGGGATAACTACTGCTTTGTTGCTCTAAAAGACCGACTAGTCAAACAGTGATTAAACCTCATAAGAGCTATATGATTACAATGTAGAACAGTATAGTTTTTTAAAATTATTTTTCAAATCTGCAGATGAAACTGGTTCTCTTTATAGCAGCCTCCTCAAAATGAAACGTAGTTTTCATATGGTGGTTTTGCATATGTGTCATGCTGATGTCAAACAGAGGTGGGGTTTCCTGGATATTTATAAAGCAATGAATAAACTACAGATGTCTGTTCTGTTAAAAGTACCCCAAAGACTGTTATCATGATGCAGAATAATAAGTTTAACCTGTACTTATTCATCCTGATCTTAAACAACTGAACACCTTGACGGATCGACTGCTGATAACGCTGCTGGTAAGATATGTGAAAATGACAGATTTAAAAATTTATTATTGGTTTGTCAGATGTGATATTATTTGCCTTAATCACATAAACATGTTTTTGACTATGTCTTTTCTATACTCAGAAATCCAAGTGAGTTGTGTAGATATGTAAATGAGGGTATATCATATTTTTCTGTAATACCACAAAGTTCACAGAATATGTCACCCAAATTTGGTTTAAAATAGGGTGGTGTGACCTGGATATTATATGACAGAACTGGAAAAAAAAAATCTATCCTCCTTAAATTAAAAGTAGACTTTATGGAACAGATATATAGTAGTTAGGTAAAGGGCATTACAGTATTATAACTTTTATTTAATGACATGGTATTTATATATAGGCGACTGTATAGAAAAGGAAATAGCTGTCATTTTCAGTCGCCTGCATCTTTTTAGGAATAATAATGGTCTTTTTCTTTTAAAAAAAACTTCCAACTTATCAATTTATTAAGCTACAGAAACATTTTAATGGGGTTTGAATAGTCGCTGTTATCAATGAAACTTCCTACAGAGCAGGGGTCGACGAACAGACTAACGAGGTATTTATTCGTGGGGGGTTTTGCTCAGCGCTGACATGTATTTTTACTCTCGAATTTATATCAGACGAGGTTTTGATCATTACTGAGTGTAAAATGATTAGTTTCATAAGGTAAATTCTGAAGTTGTCCAAAGATAATCGGAAAATCTCGACAAATTATTGTCTTTTAATAATTCTGAACCCCCCTACACAAGAGCAAAATGCAGTGATCTGTTGTTGCTCAACGTTTACCGTTACTGCCGCTCCTGCCGTAATTTTTCTTAGTCGTAGCAGACAGACTTGTTAATCATCGAAATGTACTGAAACGACTAATTCTCACATGGCAGGGCGGTGGAAAAATAATTTATCCGACGGTTACATGAGTGGAATAAACCCTTGTGCTTGGCTTCAACAGAACAGGTTAGACTGGACCGCAAGAAGAACCTCTTTAGCTAAGTTAGCACGGCTGTGTTTCAATGAAACTTTGAGCTAATGTGGCTAACTAACTGCAGCACGTTCACTCACTTTGTAGACAGAAAAAAGTCGTAGAACTCCAAAAGTAGACGTTTTCTATATATTATTTTAATTGTAGCAGCACTTATCTACATTCCCACAGTTGACGTGTGAAGTAAAATTATGTATGCGTTGTATGTGAAAGAGGATGTTAATTTGAGGAACTTGGTGGCATAATAATAAGCAAACAGCTTCTAATAATCTGCATTAGACTTCTCCATTTTTGAGACGTCCACTGAAAATAGTCTACCTTTGAGTTCACGTGTATTTCGCTACACCCAGAGCTCAGTCAGATATTCCGTAAGAGTCGATTTAAAGGTTTAGGGTTTTTTTTTCACATATTTGATATAATCAGAAACGCGTTAAATTCACTGAGTTGTCTATGGAGGTCTTTGAAGCTATATTTGATGTATTTTTGTCAGAATTTCTCAACATTTCTTTGTCTTTTCCAGAGAAAGAGGAGTGAAGGTGAGCAGTGACCATGGGGGCTGTATTAGACTCTGTCCTCACCACAGCTGGCCAGCTGCCATGGCTGCTGCTGACCCTGTTTACATGGTGGACAGTCTTGTGTTCTGCAGATACAAAGCAGACAAGATGGCCATTATATTCCCAGAAACCAGTGCTTCTTGCGTGGAATGCCCCAACACAGGAGTGCACGCCACGACATGGTGTAACTTTGTCTTTGGACCAGTTTGACATTGTCGCAACTCCCAATGAGGGCTTTGTCCGACAGAATCTCACTATTTTCTATAAGGAACGCCTTGGGTTGTATCCCTATTATGAGCGTGGTGGTACTGCAGTGAATGGAGGTCTTCCACAGCTTGCCAGTCTCAGTCAGCACTATGAAAAGATGCCTGAAGGTCTGGAGAAATACATAAGAGAGAGCAATGCAAAAGGCTTGGCTGTTATTGACTGGGAGGAGTGGCGTCCATTGTGGATCAGAAATTGGTATACTAAAGATATCTATCGAAATAAATCTCGTGAAATGGTAGCCAAAAAGAATCAAAATTGGACCCCAGAACAAGTGGGGAAAGTTGCACAACAAGAATTTGAGCTGTCAGCTCGAAAATTCATGCTGGAAACTCTGAGACTTGCCAAGAATCTGAGGCCCAATCAGCTGTGGGGCTTCTACCTTTTCCCAGATTGTTACAACCATGACTACAGGAATGGCCTGAAAAACTACACTGGCCGCTGTCCTGCTGTGGAAGTGGCCCGCAACGATCAGCTTAACTGGTTGTGGATGGAGTGTACGGCATTTTTTCCGTCCATCTACATGGGTTCTGTACTACGCTCTACAAAGCATGGACGCCTCTTTGTCCGAAACAGGGTGAAGGAGGCGATGCGCCTGGCATCTGTTGGAGATGGATTAGCACGTCCTGTTTTTGTTTATACAAGACCTACGTACATCAGTCAGATGACCCTCCTAACTGAGGTTAGTTTGTTACAGAAACATTTTATCACAGAGTTTTATGCAACCATTGTCATTTATTGTCAAGGAGGCAGGTTGCTATCTTTATCCCTTGATCAATCAATGAATATATTTTAGATTAATCCATAAATGTCAAAAATGCTACCATAAAGGAATATTTCATAATTAATCTAGAAACAGCCAAAAAACAAATACTATTCAGTTCAATGAAATCAAACTGAGAGGAATCCCGAAATCCCTACATTTGAGAAAACCTAGAAAATCTCAATATCAAATGACAAATTTACTAATTGATTCTGCTCATTAATTTTTGAGTGCTTCAGTTTTTTTTAAAATTGTGCAATAGACATTACTGAAAATAGAATAAACAGTAAACCCTAAACTAACTTATGCTGACAACTTGAACATATTTGTAACACACAGCTGAGTTTGACAGTAATTGTGAACCATGATTTAGTCACTGACACCTTCCATCTACATCTAATGAGAAGTCCAATACACATAGCAGCTACTTGGTGCTGGATTTAAAATGTATGTGTAATTTGTCTGAAAAACAGTAAATCACTGTTATTATAATGTGAGATAAACTGTTGGAAAATTATTAACTTCATTTGAACTCAGATATCCTGTCTCTGTGGCACACCGCTGACCTGTCTGTGTAAATCTTTTGTAGACTGATTTGGTCTCCACCATTGGTGAGAGTGTCGCACTTGGAGCTGCAGGTGTGATCTTCTGGGGTGACACCTCCTATGCAGACAGCAGTGTAAGAGCTGTACTTTCTCATTTTTTTATGCTGAATAGCCCAGTGTTCGGTGGTTTGAGGTTAACATCTCCTTTCTTTTTTGTCCACCAGGTCAGCTGCTCCACAGTAAATCAGTATCTTCTGGGACCGCTGGGCAGGTACCTGCTCAATGTGTCCACTGCAGCAGAGCAGTGCAGCCAGGTGCTGTGTAAATCCCACGGCCGCTGTCTTCGCCGAGCACCAGACAGTGATGTGTACCTGCATCTCAGCCCCTCAACACATCAGATAACTACTGAAAGTGGCAAGCTGAAGGTTACAGGAGTCCCTGGCCAAGCCGAGCTGGCTGTTTTCCGCACACACTTCCAGTGCCAGTGCTACAGTGGATACAGGGGTGATAGCTGTGCTCAAAAAGAAAAAGGGCAAAATAGAGCTTCCTCTGTCTTTGGGGCCTGGCCTCTTTGCCTTTTACTCCCTCTTGGACTCCTCACCCTGCTCCACTGAGTAAACTGAGAAGCCCAAAAACTATTCACTGTTTCTGCCAGCCCTGAAAAGGACAGTTCAGACTCTCTGACATAAAGGCGGTAAGTTACCGTGCACTAGTGATAGTGATGCTTTGACAGCAGCAGGTTTTCAGGCCTGGAATCAGAGATGTCCCAGTTTTTATCTCAGACCTCGAGCAACAATATTTGTGTATGACAAGTTGCAGTGCGAGATTTCCAACCTCAGGACTGCCTTCTGGAAATAAAGTCTGTTCATCAGTATTTCAACTGTCACTAACTCTTATCAAATAATGTCGAATCTCACAAATATCTCCTGAAGATGTCTTCTGTGCTAACCCTGACCTGAGATACTGAATCCAGCAGGATTATAATTTAATTGTGGGACTCTTTCTGTAGAGAAAATGTTTTATTTATGTTTTGGTCACTGAAATGGAACAATAAGTGGAAGAAAGGTACATTTGATGCCCAGCTGCATCCATTACTGACAGTTTGTTGGTGCATCTGCATCTTCTTTATACTGATGTCCAAATGTAGCGTTATAGTTTGTATTTGATTTAGGATCAAGCTGTTGAGTGTTATAGCCTTGTGAATAAATTATAATACTAACATAATGCCAGAAGGTTCTAAATGATGTTAAATGCAGTCTTAGATCTTTTGGATTATTTTTTTGCTTATAGAAACAACGTGGCTGGACCTGCCTGTTTCAGTTCAAAATTGTGCCTTAACAGGGCTGCAAAGTGCTCTTTTTTAACTGTTGCCTTTGTTTACAAACTTTAATTATTATTTTTGTGCATCATTTTCAGTAGTGTTCATCTCACTGCTCTATATTGATATTACCTCCATAATGCCTCCCAGTTTTTTTATTATTAAATAAATTGTATATAATAAAGTGTAGCCAGCACATTAAAAACCAACAGAGAAGATGTTATTGTTTAATTCTAATGGTATCCTTCATTTTCCATGGATATCACTGTGTCAAAATGTTAAATTATAGAAAACAGGAAATGAAACTTTTACATTTTTTTTAGTTTTTAATTGCCTTGATAATGCAGATTGTCAAAACATTTTAAATGAACAAATATGCAGTCCAACTGTCCGTAGCTGGTTTACATTTGTTCAAGATATGTTGGAAGTTTCATTAACAACAAAATGTAAGGGGGATGTTTTGAATACATTTGTGTTAGAAAGATTCAGTATTTCCAGAATAACAAATCAAATGCTTAGAAATTCAATACTGACTTGGCTTCCTACACAACAATTAGAGCAGATTTTTTTGTGTGTAGTTTATTTGCTTGCACTGTAGCTTGTGTCGGGATTCCTGCCGGTGACACTGTGTTGATAGCTACTAGAGGTACATGTTTAGTTTATTGTCTATGTATTTGCTCGACTGAAGCTAGCTGAGCGGTTTCATATTTGTACAGCAGGTTCTTTATTTAGTGACCAAAAATGACACCAGTGGTGCTGTTTTTTACAAACTGATAAACAGAATGGCACAGCTAGTGCTGCCATAGTATCATAAATGCATGTTGAAAACTAAAATTCTGCACTTTACTCTTCTGTTGAGGTGGATCTGGCATCTGTTCCCTTCATACAAAAGCCTATAAAGCATACTGTCACCGTGTTACATTAGAATACAGCATTTTTTCCCATGTAATGTGTCATATTAGAGATGTGTTCACTGTGAATCTTGTCTATAAAGAAGTGGGTGCTTCTGTGATTGTCATACCTCCCTTGGCTTTCAACCTCGGTTATCTAAGGCTTTGTTTCCCAATATATTTAAACATACATATGTTTTACAGCACAGAAATCACAGTGCATTAATCAGTTATAACTGAAAAGCTTATTTTCGTATCAAAGGGAAATCACACTGTAAACCAGTAAATTCCATAAATCTTATTAAACAGACTAAAACCTAGAAAGGTAGTCCTGCTCTTACTTATTTGATTAATTTAAAATATCTTAAGTATAAAAAATCCTTAAGTAATATTCAAGAGTGTCTACATACATTTTTTTTCTCAGTCACTGTGAACATGAGTCTTTTTTGGTTGTACATGAGATACTGAGATGAGATTAATATCACAACTTTATTTCAGGATGAAACCTCAGTTTAGCTAAACAAGTTTTACTTTTGTCCCACTTCACCCCTCTGTTGTATCAGCTTCATTTCAGTCATAATTAAACTCATTAAGAAATTTAGAAGCCTTAAATTGCCAAAATATACAGTTTTTATGGCTAACCAAATTTGACTCAGAGTTGTGTATTTAAGACTTTTCATAATTGCCTTTTACATTGGAGAATTTCATCATTAAAAACCTTTTTTAAATATATGTTTTCTGTCTTTGTCATTTTCTCACCCTCCTGAAACATACTTTTATGTTCCTTAATTTTTATTTCCTAAGTTTCTCCTATTGTCTCAAGTAATATTTTTAAATATCTTTATGACTTGTCTGTATAACATGGATTTTAAAAAGTGCTTTATAAATGATGATGATTATTGTTATTTTGTTATTATTATTATTATTATTATTATTATTATTAAAGTGGCATTTAACACGTAGAAGTTTGTTTTTTGGCTTTATTGTCTTATGACAATAAGGTGTTAAATTAAAAACAGCAATAGCAGGCTGACATTGCATAAATATTAGTATGAAATATTTCAGTACCCTAAACAGCACAAATGTATTTTTTAAATCAACACCAAACGTATTTTTGTGGGAATGTTCATAACATATTAAACTGTAAATGCAGTGCAAATTTTAATATTTCTGATAAAACCACAATAAGTGTCTCAATCTAGTTTACAATGAAAAACAAACACGTTCACTGCACATTTGTGATATTTTAAAGAAACTTTCAGCCTCGGCCGGAACTGAAGTACTGTGCTTAGCGTTGTTATGTGCAGCTCCTAATGTGCTCCGACGAGAAAAAGGCGGCTTACACTGAACAAGATTAACTACACATCAGACAAATAGACACCTAAAAATTAGTCGCATTTTTCGACTTTCTCGTGTCGCATTTATTACCCAATATTTTTTTCGGTTGATTGGCAGCCTCTCATTCAGTGACAGGAAGCTTTCTGTAAGAAAAAAATGTACAGCTGGCTTTAAATTCAATTTATCCTCTCAGTTTGAGAAGCTAAATTAGCTACCAGCATCCCCGCCACCAAGTATTTTAGCAGCATTTCCCATCACTGACAAGCAGCGATGTAGAAGACATGGTGATAAAGAAAAAAACTCGTCTTCCTGTCAATTCTTAACTCGTTTAACTGTGTCGGTATGTATATGTGTGTATCGGTATGTTTGCCTCTAGTGTTGCATAATGCACTTTGCCTCCTACAGCGTCTCATTGTGCAGACTTAGCTAGTAGCAGAGCGACACAGCGAGCTACTGTTAGCTTTCATGCAGATTTTGGCTAAACTATGTTGTTATCTTACTGTTTGCACTGCAGTACTATAGATGTTTAGTGTTTTAACCGGGAGGTTTTCCTGTCTGGGTTTTCTGCATTCACTTTGTTGCCACCTCAAGTTTTAAATCCTGTAAAATCTTTCATCAGCTAGTTAATAGCTGGACATGTGCAGGTGTACTGATGATGGCTGCTTTCCACATAGGTCTTGCTGATGTGAATGCTGGTTCACTGTCATGGTCCCAGTCCCAGCTTCCACCCTAAACCCTGAACACTAAACCCTCACGGACTTTACTGACATCACCTGGTAAGTGACTGAGTGAGAAGCTGGAAGAGCTTGAAATGGTGACATTTTGTTAATTTTTTTATCTATGTCTGTAGCAATGATGGTTGTTACTGTAAGAATGTTGTAATTTTGCATTTGGAACTAAAGACTGCAAAGATGGAACCATCTGCTGAGAGTCAATGGTGTCTGCAGACCTGCTTTAATATGTACTGTAGAAACAAATAAGCAAGCAAAGGACTAATATGTAGGATCTCAGGCAATTCACTGTTTACTACTTTTTCCAGATCAATCACCTTTATGAAATGAATTTCTTGCGCAACCGCCTTGTGGTTCTGGGCTTGGTGTTGTTAGCCACATTACTGCTGTACCTGCTGCTGCCATCCATCCGCCAGGGCAGCATGGAGCCGTCACTTGAAGCTCAAAGAATAGGGCTGATGGTGACTCCTCCTCCTCCAATTCCAACCATCAACGTGTCTATTCGCACCGGTCAGCTGCCTGGGGACCCTCCACTGTTCTTTCGAGAAGCTTTACCTGTAGATGCAGCTGGACGGCAGATATTACCAAGGTGAACTAAGAAGTGGAAAGACCTGTATAACACATCTGAACAGATGGTATGCTTTAGTCTTTGTACGCATCTGCAAAGCAGTTTGCAAAGAGAGTGAACAATCCTGATAGTGAGGATTGTAAAATGAAACACTTTTAGGAAGCTCATACAAACACAAGCAGTGTTGTTAATATGCTGCTCTAACATATGGTAACTGAATGGCCTCTGCTAGTCCTAAACTCCCGAGTGAATAAATTATGTCTCCTTGCAGGCTGCAGGTGGTCCTCCTGCATGGACAAGCCTTTACATCTAAAACCTGGGAGGAACTCGGTACGATGGCTCTTCTGGCAACTAATGGATATCAAGCCTTAGCCATGGACCTGCCAGGTAGGACTTGAGTTGATATGAAAAAAATTTCACAATGACTAGTAGTAGAATCCGTCGTGTTATCAACTTATTAAGCTTGATAGAGAATTGGACTTTAACAGAAATTCGAAGCTAAGCACAAGGCTACTTTAGTTTTTTGTACACAGAATACCATTTGTGATTTTTTTTATACTGTGGTAGACAGTTGGGTTAGATTCCATGAGCTGATAGCACACTCTTGTGGTTGAAGATATTTATAACATGGGCTGAACCAAGTACATGTGATGTAAGTTTATCATACCTGAGATGAAAACTCTAATTCTTATACTGTGTTTGACAATATATGTGTGTATTTGACATATTGGCATTGACATTATGTGGTGTGTGTACACTGGGTTTGTGTATTATTTATTTCTGTTCCATCAACTGTGCCATAATATTGGTACACACATTTCAAATTACACAAGTTTGAATGGCAGTTGTGTGTGGTTTATTGGCATTAAAGCTCACTCATTTTGTAGTTACTTAAATAGAACTCTGTTTTCTTTACTTCACATTATACCTGGAGGATATGGCAAATCACCAAACTCTGAGGCTCTGAAGACTGACCAGAATCGGGTGGACCTGCTATCAAGGTTCATGGAGTCTTTGGGTGTCAGAGCAGCAGTACTTTTAAGCCCCTCAATGAGTGGGCATTACTCCATCCCCTTCCTCATGAAGAACAGCGCTCAGCTGCACGGCTTTATTCCTATCGCACCAGTGGGTACCAAGAGTTACTCTCCACAGCAATACCAAAACATTCAGGTGAGGGACATAAAGGTTATGATGATGTGACTGTCGTGATTTTAGTTACTTTATATCTTTACAAATATAATATTATTGGTATTATAGCTGTGTGTTAATTAAATAAGTGTACTTCATAGGTGTTGTTAGAAAGTGATTAACTTGTCATTATTTTAGTTAATCACACACTTATGTTTTATACAATCAATGTGTTCACCGTAGTTAGAAAGTTTGTAAAATTACATTTATGGTGAGGCCCCTCACTAAACTTAGGAGATGGTTACTACCATTATCAACTCAGTCTGATTCTATGTTTTAGTGGTCCATATTTTTAAACTTCACTTTTATCAAACAGATATTTAATCAGTAAAAAGAAAATATTAACAGATAATTTGCAAGGGGAAAAATAGTTGGAGCTGTATTTAAAAGTTATCAACATGATGTATTTTAGTTGCGTTATCATGACGTCTGTACATTTTGGACTTTTTTGCCATATGTCAGTCACTGCTGTCAGTATTATTACATTGCTGTGCAGTAGGTTTACAAGAGCCACTAAATATTTAGCCAGTAAGAGTAGATTTACATTATAACTACATAAGAAAGTTGTGTGTTGCTATACACTGTTGTATGCTGACACTGGTGTGAATACTTTTTACACTGTATATCCTTCCTCTTTGACTTCTCACTCATGTGCTTTCCAGACTCCCACTCTGATAGTGTTTGGAGCCCTGGACACAAATTTGGGAGCCCAGTCCCAGAAGAGCCTCTTACAACTTCCAAATCGCTCCGTGCTAAAGCTAGAAGGAGCTCGACATGCTTGCTACATGGACAAACCCAGAGAATTTCACCAAGGATTGATCGAATTCCTCAGCACGCTGAAGAGAGACGTGTAGCAAGGAACTGAAGGTACAGGGATGATAACAAAAGAGAGGCAAGGAAAAAAGAAAGAAGAAGACTTAGCTTCTAATCGATGTTTTAGTGTGACGACAGCTTTGCTAAAAGGTACTAAGATCAGCATTATTCTCATATTGTCATCACCTGGAAAAAAAAAATCTTTGGCACAGCAGTAGCTGTTTAAACTAACATGTAAAATCTTACACTTAACGGTAAAAATCAGATGCTGCCATCATGGATGTTATTTTCTGTATTTCATAGTGTCACCTAAAATACCAGACTAGTTCATCTCAGCTTGTTGTAAAAAACAAAATAGCATCAGACTTGTATAGTGATGAGTCTTGTTTCATGTGTTTCATGTCCCTCATTGCATGTTTTAACATGGAATGTATTGTTGCCATTTTTGTAGGTGACATTTAGGTAACTGTAAATATGCCGATGTAGCAGTTGCCTGTATTTAATAGCTTCTGTTAGCTTCATATTTCACAGTCCTGTATATTAAGATCTGGTAACAATTCCAACTTCTAACAAAAATTTGCTGTGTTCCACAAAAGCAAACAGAATTGATACATACTGTATTAAAAAATGTATAAAAGATTATGGACCGTATGAAAACTACTTAAAACAAGCCACATGTATTTATATAGTGCTGATAAAGTTATACGTAATATATTTGCAATAAGTTTGGACAATCATGAAAAAACTTAAAGATATGTGCATTGCTTAAAATAAAACAAAGAAAGATGTGCTTTGTATGTTATAATTGACTTAATACTACGTCTGGAGCTAATGTATTTGTATTTGTTGTTTGTTAAGTTTAGTATATTGCAGGCTCGTGCAGCTTTATTCTCAGTCTTCTTTTTATGTTAGTGCATCAACAATTACTGTGACTGTAACACATTAACACTCAGAAATTCTGTTGCTTTTGATCGTAAATGTGTATTCTACCTTAGTGCCTTTTACTTCAAAGTATCCTTGTGATTGCAGGAATTTTACTGTGCAATTGGTACGCATATTTACATACACTACCAGCCAAACGTTTGGACACTCCTTCTCATTCAGTGGTTTTTATTATTGTATACATTGTAGATTAATACTGAAGACATTAAAACTATAGAAGAATACATATATAATTATGTTGTAAACCAAAAAAGTGTTAATCTTCGGTGTTGATCTACAATGTAGAAAATAATACAAATGAATAAAAAGCATTAAGTGAGAAGGTGTGTCCAAACTTTTGATTGGTAGTGTATGTAAAGGACCTGAATAGTTGTGTCTCCTCTTCACAGTGATTGTCGAAGAGGTGAGATAAGGTATTCTTGCACAGCAGATGTTCTTCTGCTTATGTGGGGTTGTTTAGCCTCAGCAGGTCATTCCAGACGTCCCTCTCCACAGCACTGCTTTCCTGATCCTTTTGTGGGATCCTGAGGCTCATCACCGTTGGTGAGGGTCATACGCTCACATTACTCAGACATTACACCAATCCACCTGTTCAACGGCAACTCACCTCCAACACAGATGGTTTTCAGAAGAGACCTGGAGGCCTAAGACTTGGAGGTACTGAATGTCCCTCTGGGTGCTTCACGCCCAGTGCCCACTGATGATGTTCAGTCTGATGAAGTTAACAGAATCAACAGAGATGTAACTCACTAAATACTGCAGTTCAATATATATATATTTTATTTTAATAGAGACCCTTATTTTTTTCTTGGTCAGACCACAGAGCCCAATCTTATGAATATAAATATTAAATGTTATAAGATTAAAAATTTAACTTTATTAATCCCCAGAGAAATTGTGACAGAAAAACAAATTACACAACATCTGAAAAAATACAGCGTCTTGCAACAAAGCAATAAGACATAAGTAGGATATAGTACTGGAGAGAAAAGAAAGAAGTAATGTGGACAGTGACACTGAAGTAGTCAATAATTTTACAAATGGTACAGAAATATTAGAAAAGTAATTGAGATGTCGCACATGAAATTGAAATTTTACACAAGAAAATAAAACATTGCATTGCCAAGAAAAGTGAAAATGATATTGTTTAGATTTAAACTTCAGCCTCAGGGCTCATTCCAGGTGTGTTTATTTACTCTTCATTTGTTTCGCAGGGAAAATGCGGATTCACTCCAGCGGCCGGGCTCTTAATTTGAAATACAGCAGGCTCATCGGTCAGCTGACCAGAACTGCCTGTCTGACTTGCAAATTGACAGTGGAAGGTGAGCGATACCAACTATTAAAGAAGGTTAAAATTACCGACATTACGTTACCGACCTTCCTGTTTGTCTACAACAGCTAGAAGGTTTATAACAGATTAGTTACCCCCGGGCTAGCTCGCTGTTAGCGGAGATCCGGTCCTGTAGCAAGGTGCTCTGAGCAGGTGAACGGCTCCAGCTATAACCGGATCCACCGATTCATGCGTTACTCTGAAACACTCGTGTGGCGCAGAAAGGACACAATAAGTAGGTGTTTTTTCACATGTTCCTGGCCTGTCACGAACCGTCGCGTTTTGTCTCTTGTGTGCTCAGGGGTGTGAATAAATCTCACCATGCTGCCTGACAAAGAGGGTCCAGGTGTCGGCGGCGGACAGAGTGTTCCCGGGGCAGAGGACCCCTCCGTGGGTCTGTTCAGAGAATACCTCCGCCTCAGGACTGTCCACCCGGAGCCGGACTACGGTGAGATGCCTCCTTCACAGTACACGGAAATCAAGCCCTTTTGACCGTTAGATTTTGACGTGTAGCTTTAAGGACTGTGATTAGCTGCACAGTTACTATTTTTGTGTCTCTATATTTAAATTTAAAGCTGTCATATAGTAAAAAAAACAACAAAAAAACAATTTTATTGTGGTTTGCTTGGAAATATTCATGCATTAATGTTGCATAGATGCTGTATTAATTAATGTGTTGTAATGACAAGGTGCTTACCTCTTTGTTTAGTTTAAAGCTAAACAGTATTTAGATTGCTTTGTTGGGCTACTTATCTGATCATTGAAATGTAAAACAAATGCAGTAGTTATTTACAGCAACAACAAAAAAATCACATCATTTTCACTGTGCAATATTAATCATTTTAGTTAAGAAAACAGTTACAGTACTGCCACTGTCAATACCAGTATTTGATTGGAAAAAGAGGGGGAAAAGTTTGTCTGCAGCTCTCAAATCCCTAAATCACCCCAGCTCTGAGCTTTGATACTGAAACTGAATTACTGAACAACAATCCAAACATGTTTTTGCCGGTTTCCTGCATGAGTGTTCATGTAATTTAGTTTAACTGTCTATCTGAGCTTCTTACATAACATACCTGGGTTAGTGAGGGATGAACTACAAGTTAAGCAGTTGAACTATGCATTTTTCTGCCTGTATGTGCATCTGAATGCAACTTTTGCTGGATGTTTCAGCAGATTCCTTGTTTTTCCGCTCTTACATGCAAAGCAACAACACTGTCTGGAAAACTGTAGTGAAGCAAAATCACACTTTTCAAAGCCTACTTATCTCCTCCTTTAGCACTAAGAGCAGTGCCTCCTTCACACCTTGAACAGCTTTGCACTGGGGCTCGGTACACAGCCCTACCCGTTAGTCTAGTTTTTTGGATTATGTGGTTGTTAGCCTTTGAGAGGTTTTAACTTTTATGCTCTAAGATTTTACCCATTCTAGCGAACTGTTTTTGGAGTGTGGGAAGAGAAGAGATCTGAGCAGTTGGATGTTAAAATTAGTATTCGGATACGACCACAATGATCCAATATTCGGATATTTGGAGCCAGCCCTATTTGAACTTATAGCACAAATAGGTCACAAAAGAAATGCGCTTTTGCAAGTTAGACAGTATGCAGGAGAGTTTTTGAAACTTTTCTCTGAGATGTAAAATGAAAGCTGTGGAACCATGAATATGCATTGTACTGCCATTCCTCGAGCCCACTCTGAGTAGATAGGTCTGTCAGCTTTACAAGCCAGTAAGACTTTTATCCAGCTTCTATGCAAAAACTGAGGAACCAATAGTGAACCAGCTAAAAATTTGCATGAACATGCCTCCTCACTTCCTGCAGCTCCTGGGTGAGTCTTTCTGAATAGGAAGCTGCATCCAACAAGCAAACATCATGTTAGTTAACCTGTTTTCATGTTGCTTGTTGTGCTTCAGTGCAACCTAATCTCAGCCAATGTTTGCATCTGTTTGCATCCCTCCAGCACTCTGTGCTCACATATCGTGTACTTTAATGCAGCCAAATTTCCAATAAAGCTGTTGTCATTGACATGTTTTTTAAATTTCTGTTGTTAGACACTCTGCACTGCTAAAATACATATATTTGTAATCACAGCATTGTCTGTCCACACGCATTAAAACCGTAATCCTGTAAATGTTCAGATATTTCAGTGTATAATGATAAAACGATAGCTTCACAAACTCATTTACTTCTGTGTCCACCGCTAAGCAATGAGCTGTTCAATCACAAGCGCAGAGGGTGTTTTCTTATCTTGAACTTGAACTACAAGAGCCATCTTGAGATAGCAATAAAAGACCAAACGTATTCTTGAATTTGTCTGTCATTCAGTCTTCCATTGAGGTGAAAGCAAGCCTCACTAGATCTTTAGCAGTGGTTGTGTTGCTAGTGTGCATGTGTGGAAAAAAACACTTTAATTGTAGCATAATGACGGAGTTTTCTTCCAGAAGGTAATGTAGCTCAGCTTCATTTAAACCAACAGACATTGAAACAGCCCTTTAAAACACTACTAAAACCAGGGGTTAGACAGTGATGGTTAAATTACTATCTTTACAGTATTTTGAGATGAAAATCAAGACACACACTGAGAACATGCTAGACTTTTATTCATTTGCTATAAAGGGACACAATATAGAACCTTTAAACATGATTATCAAATACTGTTTTTACACATATAATCTTATACACATGTAATACAATTGCATTGCTAATATGTTTATAACATATCCTTCTACCTCTTTAAAGAGTAAAAGTCAGTGACAGTTGTATCATCTTTTGTTCTGTCATTTATCAAAGTTCACTTCTTATCTGCTTCAGTTAGGCATTGACCACTGCCAGTTATGTGTCAAGTTTGTTGTTTTAAAAGCTGAGCTGTTCTGCCAAGTAGGCAACACATTTTTGTTAGCGGCATCCTGTAAGACAAAACCAAACCCCTGTTTTTTCAGAATACACCCCCAGTTTGAAGGTGAAACATGGCAGCCGTCTGACACTGAAATCTGAAAATTTCATAGGTGACAAGAGAAAGTGAGATTTTCTTTCTTGGCTTTCTGTGACCTTCCTGACGATCAATGATACCAGCACAAGCAGCAGCAGGAGTTGAGAAATTTCACTCAATTATTAATTTTTAAACAGGCTGTTCTGCTATCTGTTTATTCATTTATAGATGCTGCTCTTAAGTTCCTGGACAGAATAGCGGAGGAGCTTGAACTTCCCATAACAAAGATTGAGGTGTGTGCCACTGATGGTAATTTAACGCACGTTGAAGACAGTTGTTTACACGCTGTGGAGCCATGACAGATAAGTGTTCCTATCTGTCATGTCCTCTCCCTTTAGGTCTGTCCAGGCAGAGTTGTAACGATCATGACATGGAAAGGGACGAAGCCCACGTTGAAATCCATCTTACTGAATTCCCACACCGATGTTGTCCCTGTTTTCCAGGTATAGCGTCTGCCTCTGTCTGCGGCGTTGCAATCCTGTTTTTACCTGTAATACACATGAAAAAAATAGATTTGATATCAATCTCTTCTCCAGGAACATTGGAAATACGATGCTTTCAGTGCTTTCAAAGATGCAGAGGGCAACATTTATGCCCGGGGATCACAGGACATGAAATGTGTAACTATACAGTGGGTATAAACTGCCTTGATAACTTGTTTCACTAAACAGGATTTGTGCTCTAGTCTTGTTGTGATCTTCACTTGTATTCATGTTCTATGAGCAACACCTGCTTTAACACCCGCTCACTCAGCCTGCTTACTGTCACTTCACACTCCACTTCTTGTTTCTGTCATATATCTGCTTTGTCTGCTGTTGTTTCTGTAGGTACATCCAGGCAGTCAGAAGACTGAAGGCAGAGGGATGGAAACCGATGCGCACTGTGCATTTAATGTTTGTTCCTGGTATGATAATTCATTGCTTCCTTCCTTCTTTGCTTATAATTTGTTTGTAATGTCTCTGCACACTGTTCATGCAGACATACAGGCACTTAATGGACAACTTCCTCTCTGTCCCTTTAGCTTTTTTTTTTCATTAAGTTGTTATGATACAGCCTCATGCATTACTTTTATGTTTGATAAAGTTGCCCCACATGTAGATTAGTATGATTGGAGGAGGTAAATGCATATTGATCAGGGATCGCAAACTGTAGACAAAGTAATGCTACAGTTTGCAGTCTTGTAGTATGATAATGCTCTAAACATAGCAAAAAAACACATTCAGAATGTAAAAACACAGTAGACCAGTGTTCCATTGGCCAAATGAGTCAAAGTTGAACTACCAGAGCCTCTAGATTGCCATAAAACCCCGAACACATTCTTGGATTTGCCAGTCTTCCATCGAAGTGAAGACAAGACACAGTAGATCATAATCAGTGGGTGTGTTGCAGAGCCTGCATGTGTGGAAAAAACATTTCTGTCTCTTTTGGTTTATAACCAAACAGCAGTATTGGGTGGAGATGGAACAAAGGCTTCAATGTGATCTGTTTGTAAGAATCGGTACAGATGGTACAAGACCTTTTTCATTCAGATTCAACCACTGCAAGTCATAGTCAATATGTGTGTAATAGTGGTGTTTTGTTTAAAACACAAAGGCTTTGATTCACATCCCCATAAATTGAACTGAAACAACACCCCATTCAGCACAAATCAGCGCTGTGCCTGTTGGCATTCGGAGCACTGGTTTGGAAAGTTTGGTGGCGTTACAATATCAGTCACACAACTCCACCCAGCATGAGCAGACATCTGATCAGCTGTGATGATTGACGACGCAATGGGGGCCGTTAATTAGAATTCAATCTGTTACACCCTTATGCAGCTGTTGTTAAACTTGATGCCAGATATGAGAAGTTTGACAAATGATGATTTGACTTTGGCAAATACAATGTGTACATTTGTTTTCATATGTATATTTGTTTTCTTTTCAGATGAGGAAGTTGGAGGTCACAAGGGAATGGAAACATTTGTGAAGCATCCCGAGTTTCAAAAATTAAACATTGGCTTTGCCCTTGATGAAGGTAAATAAATAACTGTTGGCAACACTTAGCAAAAGTTAATGAATCAAAGTCTGAACACTGAAGTCGCCTCAGTCGATCAGTGAGTTGAAACTGGGTTGTTTGGCGAGTGCAAATCATGTCTGCAGATAATTAACTCATCAGAACAATATTGAATTGACACTTTAAATAGTTAAGTTAAAAATAGAATTACTACTAAATAATTGCGCTACTAACAGGATTTAGCTGCAGGTAACCATAGCAACAACACCTGTGCTCCAAGCTTCATGACTAGTAACAGTGCTGGTGAAGCTACGCTAACTGACCGCAAATACACTTGTAAGTGGGATGATAATTTAGCTTTTGTTATAATTTTTATTTTGGCAGGGGATCCTTCTATAGAGCATTTACAGGTGACAAAGAATTTAGAGAAAGATAAACCAAACTGTGGTGTCTTCTCCCCCTTCTCCTCATATCAAGACTTGTCAGACAGAGGTGGGAGATTTAATACAAATTAATGCAGGCATAACGTGATAATTTTTTTTTTAGTAGCTCCAAAGCCTTTATGGCACACAGAGGTCATGTACTTTGATGCAGTATTTAATCTATATATTTTTAATATTGTCTCCAGGAAGACGGACTGAGCTTAAGGGCACAGCTAATGGGAATCCTAATAAATGACCAAATAACAAAAAGTCTGCCAGCTAGATGCAGTTAATGCTGTGGATCATAACTTTGAAGGTGCCCAAGAGTGACTTGTCTGGTAACACTGGAACTTATTGGTTACTTTCTTTCTTGAGAAGCATTACTTTGTTTGTCCTACTTAGTTACAGAATAACCAGGAAAAAGAGTCTAAACGTCTGGACTTTGGTGCTAACACATTTTCCTGAAATGTGGGGGAAAAAAAATCTGTTTAAAAAATAAACCTACATGCCTACAGCCATGGCCATAAGTTTGGACACAAGTATCATGACGCTTGTGAATCTTAGAAAATACCACAAAATTGTCACTTACAATACAGTACACAACTCCTGAGAACTATATTAAGTTTCATATTTTAAAAAAAATCAAAAGAGTTTGGTGTCATTTTGTTATTCTTACCAAATTCGGTTGTGAAAGTACTGCATTTTTTTGTTATTTTCTTCTAATATTATGTTTTGGGAACAAAGTTGTTCCAATTGTTGGAATTTATTGATAATATCATATCCCTTGTTGATTTGTTGACTAATTAAACTGGTGCTGTCAAAAAATATTAGTTATGTTCTGTAATAGACATCAAAACAGACATAAGTCATGCTGTGTCCAAACTTATGGCCATGGCTGTGGAAGTATTAGTCAATGTTTGGTTAAGTCTGACATCTACAGAGTCAGAGAGAATGTGCTTTTCTGAGTTGAAATCTTTAAGCTAAAATGAAATGTAATTACCAATGTTTATAAATTAAAGGTAAATGAGTATGAATGAAGGAATTTCAATCTCTGGTTTGGCATGTTAAGGAGGGCTGATGTAGTTTCTAATATGAACATCATAAACGTCTGTCTTTTGCTCCACTTTGTGTCCTTCTTACAGTTACCTTAAAGCAGGGACGTCAAAGTCATTTTTGTTCAGGGGCCACATGCAGCTCAATTAGATCTCAAGTGGGCCGGATGAGTAAAATCAGAGCATAATAACCGACAAATAACGACAACTCCAAAACTTTCCCTTTGTTTTACTGCAGAAAAGTACATTCTGAAAATTTTCACATTTAGTGAAATGAACTATCCTTTTACAAAACATTATGAACAACCTGGATCTTGTTAAGAAAAATAAGTGCAATTTCAACAATATTATGCCTCAGTTTATCATTTACACATTACAGATCATAATGTATCTACAAAGGAGCATTTACTTTATGATCAAAACAATTTTTCAAGATGTAGAGATTATTTTAAATTTACATTCATTTCCACATCTATGAAGTATTCATGACACCACACCATACAGACCTAAGTGTGAACTATTAAGAAAGAATGTTAAATTGTCCCTCTGCCTTGTAAATGTGTAAAATTTGTAGCTAAAAAATGCATAAAAATTGTGGCAGTGCATGAATAAGAGCGTTCCTCCAAACCGAACTCTGTTGAACTGAAGCTGCTGACTGACATCATAATGCACAATGTTCAATGTCTTAAAATGTTTCCACAGTAAGTGTTCATTTTCACAGAACTATATGTTCAGGGTGCAAAAGTGTCTGAAGCAGAGTTTTGCATGAAGTAAGTTTACTCACTGCTTGATTTGCTCCTGAAACTTGCCATCTTTTTTACACTTTGCAAAGTCATCCACTGGACCCTCTGTTGTGCCAGTTTTGGCCCCACGGTCCGTATGTTTGACACCCCTGTCTTAAAGCGTTATTTGTTTTCCTGTGTGTGTTCTATAGGTCTGGCCAATCCTGGTGAGGCCTTCACTGTGTTTTATGGTGAAAGGAACCCCTGGTGTGAGTACAAATCACACAGAACACAAGGCATCCATTTATCAGATCAGTTTCAAGAAACTTCAGATTTTAATTTAGCATTTTTAAACTCTCAAGATTAATAATTTCTGCTTTCCAGGGATTACGGTCCACTGCCCAGGCAAACCAGGTCACGGATCGAGATTTGTGGAGAATACAGCTGCTGAAAAGCTGGTAAATGCCAAGTTATCTACTTCTGAACTTGTTGATACAAGGACTGATAGAAGGTGTCAGTGACAACACTTATCTATTTGCTGCCTTACAGCGGCATGTCATAAACTCCTTCCTGGACTTCAGAGAGAAGGAGAAACACCGGTAAGACAGTTTAGGCCGACTTAATAAAGTCTGTCTAAGTCGAAATAAAACTGTTTTCATTGTCATACAATGCAGATTTTATAAAGATGGATACATTTCTCATTAATGCACTGTTCTGGGGTTAGTCTGCAGCGATAAGTTTTTCAAAATGCATGACACTTTGTTTGATTATCTGCTTTTGTGACTCCTCACATGAAGTCCCAGTATGAAAGTTCCCCTCTGTGATTCTTTGAGTGCACTGGCTATCATCAGTATGCTGAAACCTTCTTCCAAAATCTCTAAATTTGACATTTTGATGATTGAAACTGTGCAGGAGGTGTTTTCATTTGATTGTGGGTCTATTTATGGCTGGTTCCTGCAAGAGCAACACTGCTAACATGTTTTAATGAACCATCTGTACAGTAAAAATGCTTAATTCATGTTCAAAGCTGAAAAATTAAGCAGCCCTGATTTATGGACTAGACTGCTGCAGCAGTAATGTCCCACCTGTGGCAAAGCATATTTAACAGGGTAATAACATTAAAAATGAAGTGAAACTCATGAAATTGGGATGCTATTAGGCAGGCTGTAAACATGTGTGATACATTTAGCAGGTGTTTACACTCAGCAAGATTGTTTTTTTTTTTAAATACCTTAATCTCTGGATTGGAATCAGTTAGTCTCTTCCATCACAGGGACATGTGGTAGCACTTTAATTTACAGGTGGTTCATTGCTTTAGTTTACACCTGGTGCTACCAGAAAACTTTCTTGGAAATCAGTAACTCAAGGCAGCTCACTCTGTTTAAGCTAAAATACCAGTCAGAGCACTGTGTCTGCATTATTTTGAAATAGCTACAGAGTCGTCACTGAGAAAAGTTTAATGACATTAAGTATTTTAATGGTTATTCAAAAGAAATATCAGGTGGCTTCACAGCGTTTGTGTCACAGAGCAATGAGCAAAACCAGAGAATTTCATATTGGTTCTAGAGGACTAAGCTGAATATCATGGTTCAAAGTTCCTAATTATTAATGTTAGTCTTGGAAATACATAGGTCTTCTTAAGATTTTATTGCACTATTAATGCTTTCATTTCACCACCACCTTGTGTCTGTGTGTCAGGCTAAATACCAGTGAATGTTTCACACTCGGCGATGTCACCACAGTGAATATGACCATGGTCAAAGGTGGCGTGGCCTACAATGTCATCCCAGCCGAAATGGACGTCAGCTTTGACCTGAGAATCCCCCCCACAGTGAACCTACAGGTGTGGAAACATGCACGTTTACATGTTTCAGCCACAGAGTCGAGTCCTTTGGGTCAATGTTGACTCTACTTTAAGGTCTAAACTTTTGTGCTACCAGGACTTTGAAAGACAGATCAAGCAGTGGTGTAAGGAAGCAGGAGAAGATGTCACTTATGAGTTTGCACAGGTCAGTGTACTTAACACTCAGTTGCAAAACTCCTGTTGCTTGTTCAATCAACTGAAGTAGCTGTCATCTATTGCAGAAACACATGAACCAGAGCGTCACATCGACAGACGAGAATGATCCCTGGTGGAGCACCTTCAGTGCCACCTGCAAGGCGATGTGAGTAGACTCATCCTTTACATTATCGGAGTGCATCTCATTACGCATCTTAGAATGCTGCAAAAACAAGGCAGGTTAAGTACATAGCATAATATTCTGCTGAAACATAAAATAAAAAAGGAAGTGAATGCTGTAGTATGTATTGATGAGTTAAACCTCGTTTTTTGGCTCCATCTGGATCTACAGCTGCCTTTATCAGTGTCTATGTGAATTTTCTGTACAGTCATTTTATTGTTGAGCAACAGAGGCTTCACGTTGTACAGTCGATGAGCAATTGAATGCTCCGATATTACAAGAATGAAATGTATCTGCTGTATTAATGTATAATAAAATAAGATTTTTACATCCTCTATTTCTGCTTCCACAACCCTGTTTAATACATCTGCGCCATGACTCTTCACACGTTAGCTGAAAATGTTCACACAGCTCTCACAATGCCTTTTCTAGTGTCTGTACAGAACTGCTTAGTCCACAATTACTCCTTGCAGCATCTGTAGGAAAGCTGATTTTTTCATTTTGCTCCTACTTTGCATTCCACTGGAGATATACAAGACCTTTTGGTCATGCATTAGATACTACTCTAAAATAGGTTATAGAACATTTTAGCATATGTTTTGGTTATTCAGAAACTTTTACCTGACAAATCTACCACATAAGCCCAGTCTCATGTCAACATCTGTACTGTAGGAATATGACTTTGGAAAAGGAGATCTTTCCAGCTGCCACAGATAGCCGCTTCATCCGAGCGGTGAGTATAACTAAGTATTTATGACTATAGGCCTGATAAGACATTTCCTTTTACGACTGTCCAGTCATTTGACTCTTCATTCATTCATTATGGCATTTGACATCAGTGGGAGAAAACAGTTCCTGTGTTTGAGTTCTGTTTGTTTATTGAATCCAGGTGGGTATCCCAGCTATTGGCTTTTCTCCAATGAATCGGACACCAATCCTGCTGCACGATCACAACGAGTATCTGAATGAGCAAGTCTTCCTGAAAGGCATCATCGTGTATGAGAGGCTCATCCCAGCTCTCGCCGGTGTTTCTGCCTTTCCTGAGGAGGCTTAGAGAAGCCTTCCTTTCTAATCCTCTCTCAAACATATTTCACTGATGATCTGAATATTTAACGTGAGGAATT